>NW_027367156.1:0-61390 GCF_046119375.1 Phyllobates terribilis | reverse complement strand
ACGGAGTTTGGCACGTCGTACCCTGCAAACCTTATACTTTGTATAAGGTCAGTACTAAACCAAACCTCCTATACAATAACGGCCTAGCCTAAATATTGTCCCCTTGGGTAACACTCTTACAAGTTGCAACTAACACATACACTTTACAGGTTCTCATTTCTATCTCGGCGGGGATGGAGCAGAATCGGCATGTCGGCACACCGCTCGCCTTGTACTTTCCACAAGGTACGGTCAACATTACATGCTCAGGCGACAAATCATGTATACAAAAGTCAATACAAGGCTTTACAGTGCTTTTCTCTCATTTTGCAGGCCCCATTTGTCAGGGACGAACGAAAGAAAAGACACAATCACCAAATGAAACACAAGCAATATACCAAAAGGTGGTCTGGCCCTTGACGAACTAATTAAAAAGTCTAACGTGCGACCCGTTGTGGCACACGGGTCGCCAAAACCAGAAGTTAACCTCCTCTACGGAGGGTACAATAGTCATAGTACGAAAGTCAATATCCAAAGAGCATAAACAGACAACATAAAGAGAGAAAGAGGGGTGAGATCACTTGTTCTTTGTTGGGTCAGGATATGACACTTGATTCACATTTGCACCAACTGTGTTGCCGTTGCGGCCAGAGCTCTCCATTTCTTCGTCACCGCTAGCGTACGCTAGGCCGGCCTTCTTAGGGAACATTGAGTGGGGGCATCCGTTGGGGTACTCCTCTTCGAACTCCTTTAGGGCTTGCAGCGCATCACATTCGTCATGCTTCCCACAACAAACTCCTCCATCATCTCGACCCTAGACAACTTGCCATAAAAAGTATTGAGCTCCAGGGCAACGTCTCCTCCTTCCTTGTCAGACTTTTGCAGTTTCTTCTCAAGCTGGGCAATCTTAGCAGCGACTTCCTCCTCCACACGAGCGATCCTATTCGAACTCTCCCCTTTGATAACCTTCAACCTGCTTCGGACGTTGGCTAGCTCAGTCTCCAGGGCACTGATCCGCTCCTTGGTCTTGTCAACCCGGGCGTTCGCGTCTGATATGTATTTTCTGATCTTTAGTTGACTGGACCACAAATTCTACAAAGCCTTCAGAAAACAAAGTAAGACTTAGCATTACACTACTACATGGAAACAAGCGACAGACGAAGAAGACCAACATACCGTCCAAGAAGCGGTCAAGGCTGCCTCAAGATTTTCATCAAAATTCATCTTCTTAGTTACGTCCGGAATAAGCATGGTTGGGAAAACTTGGTCCAGCGTTGAAGTACCAGGAGCCAGGGGCTTCATCAGGTCGAGGACCTCGGAGGCCTTTCTCTTCTTTGTCTTGTCCTTGGGAGCTGAGGGAGGAGCCATTGATGGTTCAGCCTTTGCCTTGCCTTTAAGAGTCATCAAAGTCTTGAAAGAAGTCGTAGCAGATCTTCGTCCAGAGCGAGTGGTAACAGTTGTGACCCAACCACGCGTTCACAATTCAGAGTACTAATCAAAACAATTTACATATGGAAGAATAAGCACAATTGGAAAACACTTACATTTTGTGGGAGATGCCATCGTCGGACTCGGGTCCAGGGGAAGATTGTTCACAGCAGTTGCGTTTTTAAAAGTTTGGTGCTCGTTGAATATCGTCTGTCGCCTCGATTTTTGCCTCCAAAGGTGGATCAATATCCTTCTCGGCTTTGCAAAACACTGCAAGGAAAGGAGAGTAAGATTAAGATCTTGAACAAAGAAAAACCTTAAGGGAACGAACACGTACCAGGTTTCGACCACTGATTCCTCAAGTATGAACAGTCCTCTCCTGGCCCCAACGAACCGACCTCAACGAAGAAGTACTGTTGGCGCTAGTTCTTGTCGTTTACGTCCAATTTTTGAATAATGGGAACACAGTTTGGGTGAGCCCTGAAATAGAATTGTCGAGGACGCAGGCTGAGAGGGTAATACCAATAGTCTAACGCAACAAAATCAAAGTTTAGCTCAATGTAACGATCATTCAGCCGGTAAAGCATGTGAAGCAAGCGCTATCCCGACGGCATGATCTGTGTAGGAGCAAGCCCCCAGTTCTTCAAAGCATCTTGAACCAGTCTAGAGAAAGGCCATGTCACGCCAATGGTAAACGGATAGCAATAAAAACACACCCAACCCGACACTACATAATCCACTCTCTCCTCTCGACGGGGAAGCCTAGAAACCGTTGACGGTGGGAAGCGAGCAGTTACCAATAACTTTTCCACTTCCTCCTGCGTTAAAGTGCTTGCCAGCATCCCAACACTCGAAATCAAAGAGCCCTTGCATACTACTTCAGGAGAGGGCGTTTCTTCCTCAGATTCGACCGTCGAAGTGGCAGAACTTGCTTCAGAAGCTGTTTGAAATTCCTCCTGGGAAGCAGCTGAATCGGGCGTCCTTCCATGAGGCACATAGGTCACGGTTCGAGGAGGAGAGGACTCACTGGAGGAATCGGGAGCGATGGCAGAGTCCATTGGAGAAGAGAAAGAAATTGGAACGGTAAGAAAATTCAAAGAAGAAAGAGAGTGGAAAAGCCTTACCTTGGACAGAGAGACGAAAGGGGAGAGGTGAGGTCTGCAAAGTCGTCAAATCAGGCATATAAAGGGAATCTTAGGCAAACCGATTGGAGAAGGTGAAAGGTCATCCATGTACACGTGTACGTCTCGATCAGTAAAAGTAAAACTCCTACCGGTTAACTCTAGTAATTTTACTTGGGGCTATTGCTGGACCTTGGTTATTGGGCTTCGTCCGAAGTGAAGAGATAGGCCCATAGTGGAGGTGGAACGGATCAAGCAGTTTCTTTGTGTACTCCGCCCGCCAGGATTTTATCCAACAAACTAACATGTACAGATCCTGGGCCGCTCCGCCATGAGGATAAGTTGTTCCGAGAATCCAGAGGCACGATCCGAACAAATCGAGAGCAATGTCCTTATATTCTCTTTAGAGCGATTTACTTAGCATAATTAATTATGCCATTAGCAACGTTGTTACTCTTGACTTTGCAACTCATTACTCTTGTAATCAGCCTCCTAAATCAATAAAAGTTCATTCTCAAAGCTTATTGTTCGATCGTCGGATCCCATATTCAAGCAATTAAGTTCGATCCTTGGGTCACCCTTTTTTCCCCAAAACATTATGTACATGTTTTCATTGATTTTGCATATTCGGATTAGATATTTATCTTACTAGAATGATTAACCTTAGTTGAGAAACTAATGCATGTAATATGTTGTACAAGTGGATAGAGATTAAATGCCCATGCTCTAAGAGAGGTTGTAAAAATACAAGCTATTGAGATGTTGAGGACGTGGAATTACATATTTTGAAGAATGGGTTTGTGAAAGGTTACCAAGTATGGCTTTTTCATGTCAATGGGACCGTTTTGAACCCCCCCCCCCTGGCACAGCTAACGGAGAATAATGTCGACTTTGACTTTGAAAATGAGGGGGATAAGTTCGGTTCCTATCAAAGAATGATTCTCGATGTTGCCGGTCCAGAAGCAATGTTCCCGGAACATGAGCCCCGAATGCAGAAGCTCGGAAATTTTATGATATGATGCGTGCCACCAAAGAAGGCATATGGCATGGGAATAGTAGGCACTCTCCATTTTCTATATTTGCTAAAATGATGGATATCAAGTGTCAACATCAGGGTTCAATAGCTTTAATAGACGACATGTGCGGTTTGATACAAGAGCTACTCCTAGAGGACAACAACATGCTAATGAATTTTGATAACATAAAGAACTTGGTTAAGGGTTTGGGGTTGTTGCTTAAGGTTATCGACTGTTATTTCTATAACTGCATGATTTAATGGGGGAGGAGGACACGGGTTTAACACACTGCAAAGTTTGTAATTACCAAAGGTGGGAAGTTGTGACCCAAGTCAAATCCGCAAGAAGAACATACCCTATAAGAAAATATTTATTTTCCAATAACTCCGAGGCTACAAAGGTTGTACGCTTAGAAATCCACTACCCAACATATGATGTGGCACACAGACAATGATATGGTTGGTGACAAGATGTGCCACCTGTCTGACTCTTAGGCCTGGAAACGTTTTAGTAATTTGCATTCTGCTTTTGCCGATGAAGTGAGAAATATCAGATTAGGCTTATGCTCTGATAGGTTTTAGCCATTTAGCAACTTTGGGAAGCAATATTTCTCATGGCCGGTCATTTTAATGCCCTACAATCTCCCCCTCAGACATGTGCATGAAGGATGAGTTTATATTTTTGACGGTTCTGGTCCCAGGGCATAGAAATCCAAAACAACAAATGGATATTTTGCTACAACCGTTGATTGCAAAGTTAAACCAATTGTGGGAATGTGGAATCAAAACATACGACGTTCATAAGTTCCAAAACGGAAAGGGTGCTTGCTCGAGCATAGTGGAAAGGTATATTTTTCAAAATTAAACCAATTGTGGGAATGTGGAATCAAAATATGCTTACATGTAATATGTTATGTGTTTTTAGTACTTAACTGGTATATTTTTCAATCTATCTATAGGACACGATCTTTCAGAGGCTTGTTGTCGTGTCCTAACCGTCGAACGAAAAGGGTGCTTGCTCGAGCATAGCGGACATGGATGTGACCTAGTTGTTTCTAGATATCGAGGGCATCAACAAGAAGCAGCGGGTGTACGAGCTTGGTTCAGCGACCAGTGCTTATGCTGATACAGCTGACAATAGGGAGCGACCTAGCTCATCGTAGGCTGACGAGGAGGTTAAGCGGAGTGTGCATGCCGAGATCCATGATGGATTGTGTCAAGTGACCACCGATTTACATGAGAAAATAGCCGAGCTATTTTCCGGGCTGAGGTGGCGAAGATTATATCGACCCTTCCTTCAGAGTATCTCCCACCACCAGGCTTGTCAACCAATGAAAAAGATACTACGATAGTGTACTATTTTGTATGTTTTATTTCTGCACAGTTATGATGACGATGATACTATCGTACGTTTGTGTGAACTTTTACATTTTTATATATGAAAACGTGCTTTTTTTGTAAATTGTGTTTGAATATGAATGTAAATATTGGATTTAACATGTTTCAATCGACATGGAAAATGAAAAAGCAACATAAAATCAAAAAATCCTTCATTTTTTGTGACGGAATTGACCATTTCTGCGACGAATCAACCATTTTTGCGACGGAATTAACCATTTTTTCTCCGGAAACTCCATCGCCAACTGCCTCAGTTGGGAGCCATCCCAAGCTTTTTTTAGATGAATTCCGTTGCCAAAACATCGCCTTCCGGTCTCGTGGGGAGACAGTTTGGTAACGTTTTTTTTATTTTAGCGACGGACATTTTGTCGGCAATTCTGCGACAAAGCCGTCGCATAATTGTTTGCAACGGACATTACGCTAATTTTTTTTGGCGGCGGATTACAGGTGATTAGCGAAGGGTATATTTCCGTCACTAATCACTTGTTTTCCCGTAGTTTATTAATATAGTTGTATTGTAAGATTTCGTGCAAGGCACAAAAAAAATTGCTAGTTTAATAGTTAAAAACCTCACACTCTGAATACTTGACAAGAGACATCTAGTATGGTGTAACGAGTGGTTGTTAGCATCATATATCGGCATATTGGCCATGGTTTAGAGCATATCACCGTAGTACGGACCTCGCAGAGCAAAGTGGTTAAACACAAGTATTACAAGCATTTGGGAGAAGACCGAAGAAGATGGACAAAGGATGAGACATGATCACACGTCCACGTAGGAGAAGACGCTACAGCAGTCTAGCCGCGACCACGGCCTGCGCGACAGCGCCCATGATCGCCAACGAAATGAGCAAAAACACCCGGGCGCGATCGCACATGCTCAGGTGCGACCGCGCAATCGCCCAGGCGCGCACGGGCCAGAACTGGGCGCGACTGCGCCACTGCCGGGTTTTTACTCTATTTTGGGCTTTTCTACGAGATTTCTTCGGGTCTTTAATTGCTTTATGATGGAGCTTTGGGCTGGGCTTTTTATTAGTTGTTTCTATGGTTTTTTAGGTTTTATATATAGATGAGAGCTTTGCCTCCATCTAATGATTCATTATTCCATTAATTTCATAATTTAGGTTTTACGTAGAATGAGGAGCGAGTAGTCTCCTTACCTTTGTTCTCCAGGCAAAAGCCTGCAGATTATTGGTTTGTTGACTTCTTCCTTGATTCTATATAATATATTTATGAGTTGCTTCATTCTCTTGTGCATATTTATTATTGAATGCGATTTTTTTATCTAGATTAGCTACCTAGGTTGTTTAGATCCATTTCATACTGCTAGGTCTGACTTGTCCGAGTTGGAGAGTCTTTCCATTTGGTAGCAAATCAATTGCCTGGGCTAGTTGAACTTGTGATTGTGTGGAGAATGGTGATGTGTTATCAACCAAGTGGCACTGCATGTTCTTATTATTCTTGAACTCATTGCTGCCTAGGGATAAACCTTTGATAGTTTTAGGATTATATTTAGAAGTAAGGGCTATTAGGACTAGTTGGACTAACTAGCTACATAGGAACAAGGATTAAGTCAACCATAATATATAATTTAGATATTGAACCCAAGTTGAATCAAGAAGTTAATGATCGAACCAATAAATTTGTAGTGTGAATACCTGGTAAATGAAGTGCTTTCCCATATTAGCTTTCTTAGTTTAGATTAGTTAGTTTACACCATTTTCCCCCTTCTTTATTAACTTCAAGTTAATTGGATTAATTATACAAGAATCGATACCAAACTCCATGTGGGATCTACCATGGCTTGCCACTTTACTAAGGTAGAGTAGTTAGTTAGGTTATTATTTTGACAGGGGCGTAACGACCATTTTGGCCTCGTCAAATTTGACGTCGTTTCCGGGGAGTCTAATTTTTTCTCTTGTGTTTTTGGTTTAAATAACTTTGGTGTTGGCCGTTGTACGGCCAGCACCCGTGCTACTGATCGGTTTATTTGCTGAGCTTCCAGGAGATATGGAGGAGCACAAGAGCCGCTCACTAAATGGAAGAAGTTGTTTATAGAACTGTATGAATTAAAGAAGAGGAAAACGGAGCTTCCACAGAATGAATTCACTAACCACGTGGACGAGCAGATTGAGAGAATGACACAGTCACTATATGCCATGTTGCCCAAACTTGAGAGTTTACGTGGAGAGATTTCAAGAGATGCGACAACGGTATATAATGCTGCAAGTGAAAAATTGGTTAAATTGAAGGATATTTTGGATGGGGATAAACAGAATAGAAAAAATAAGGTTAATACTTTTGGGGGATATATGAATCCACACCCTCGATACGATCAACAAAAATATGACTACTACTCGAGGTTTAGAGATTATCCCCGATTTTAGCAGCACCAGAGGTGGGTGCCTCATAATTCGCAGCCTAGTACCGGACCCTCCACTCAGACTTTGAGGATGATCATGGTCGAGCGCCTCACAAAGAATAACCAAAACGTCAAAGCAAGCATCCGGGAAATGGGCGAGCATACCACGCAAGAGAGCCCCATGCAAATGGAGGAGCGATGGGCGAAATTAAGGTAGGTAATGTCTACCTTTGAGAAGAATAAGCCTAATGCACTGCAACCTTATAATATAGTCAACCCCAACATAGTCAGTGCCAATACTATGCCAATAAGTAGCAATCCGAGCTCGGAGGATATTCAAGCTGATGAAGAGGAGGATGAGACTGAATTAACAAAGACGTGCACCCATAGCCTGAGGAGCACAAACACGAGCAAGCCACTGCTGAGCAGCGCACCCACGTCCAAGAAACACGCGACCGCGCGATGGCCCCTGCAGCCTTGCACGATCCTGCCGCAAAGCCACATGAACGTGCATTGACGGTGATGGTTCCAAAAGTTCTTGCACAACCACTCCCATCTCCGCGCACCCGCGCCGAGCCCTCAAATCCTACGCGCGTCCGCGCCCAGTACTTGCGTGTCCGCGCCCTCTTCTATACCGATGTGCGCGCCCGCACACCAGATCCATGTAACCGAGCCCGCTTCACAACCGTTGTCCGCAAAGGTCTCCCTCAGCTGTTGAACATCGATGAGTATAATCCAGGTCCATAATTAGATAATGAGTGAGAGTTACTTGATTTGGGAGATGATCACAAGCTGCGCCGAACCACCTACGTGGTTCCACACCTCCGAATGTTCGGACTCTGTGTGGGTTTGATGTATATCAAGAATATGATAGATAGGATCTTACAAGACTAGCTTAAGTGTGATAAAAGATATTTAAAAACAATGTCACACTTACCCTATATCCAAAGTACAAGTAGCTACAAAGCTAGTGTACAAGGATCAAATTCTGCGAGTTAATATAGGAGTCAATCGCTCGCAGAATAAGATAGAGTAACTTATATCGACTAGCTCTTATAAAAGAGTAGCTCGATAGACTAGCTTTAGTGTTTTAAAGATGAGGAATATGAAAACACTTAAAAGAGAGTCTTAGTCCCTTTAGTAAACACTTCTTGATACAAAGAGAGTATGTTATATTTGCGGAAACAAAGGGATTTACCACAATATGAACTTTGAATTGTTAGATAGAAAGTTCAGCTCAATATGCACAGATATTTGGTAAGGTGATAACCCTTGTCTTAACTCAATCCCGGATGAAACTCACCAATATATTGATTATATGAAATAGAGAATTACAATCACTTACAACTCTCCACTCAATACAATTGCTCTCAGCTCTATACAAGGTTTCTTCCTATTGTTGCTCCCAAGGTGAATTGACACTCTCGTTCCCTCAGAGATCACTAGATTCTCACCCTAAACACTCCATCATACTCACCTCCCATCTTTCTAGTCCAGTTGTGTTTCTCCTAAGCACTCAACTATACTAACTCCCAGGTTTTCAAATCCTTTTGTGTCTATCACAGGGTTGCCTCGCCTAAGCAAGCTAGGCTGTTTCTCTCTCAATGAGGTTATCAAGTTCGTGTTCTAACAATTCTCCTATCACGCCTATTTATAGAATTCCAAAACTTATTCGTGAAGTAAGTAAAACCTATACAATATTGCAACAAAGAAGATTGTCACGTTGGCAATCCGTGTGACCGCTCCACCAAGTAGCTTCACCAGAATTCCACACGCTTATCTTCTTTTCTTGAGCAACAACCCTTGTAACAAACTTTGTCCACACTGGCAATCCGCTTCACACCATTCCTCATGCTTCCTATTCGTCCAGCTTGGCGATCCGTGTCCCTTGCTCTCCATAGGCAGGAATCACCCACATCCTCCTATTAAGCTTCTCGACTAACCTTTCCTGGCCCGAATACTCCACACACTAGTGCAGGATTTCCACGTTGGACGTTCTTCAAATTCACTTGTGTTAAAGCAAAGGATTCACTAGCTCGCAACGACTCTCCATGCGTTGCGCTAGTCTTTTGCTTTCAGCAGTCTTCACTTATAGGTTGATTCTTTTCTTTTGTTATGTTTGCAACTGCCTTAGCAAGACTCGCTGTCTTTGCAAGGCAGAAAGCTAGTCTCTAGCTTGGTCGCTTGTGACAAAGCTACTCTTTAGCTATTAAAGCTATACATGTAAAGCTCATCACACAGAAGAAACATTAAATGTTGTGTTTATCATCATCAAAACAAGAGGACTGTTTAAGCTAAGCAAGCTTAAACTAACACTCTGGAATCCCGATCACATGTGCCTCGTCATACAAATCACCTAAAGAGGCCACGCACTGTGAGGAAGAAGAAGAAAAGAGGGTGGTACGATAAGCGAATTAGGAAACAGCAAGGTGACAAATCCTATGTTGTGAGGTAAGCGATGATTCATAGATGAGATGTACTTCGAGGGGCCATGTGCTGGGTAACAAGAGAGCAAGAAGTCGGGCCTATGACTTTAACCAATGGTGTTGACCAAGAGGCAACCTGTCTAAGAGGTATTTTTCTTACTTCCATTTCTTTTACCTTTGTTCTTTATTTCACAATGAGGACATTGCATAGTTTAAGTGTGGAGGTGGGTAATTATCTCACCTATCCTAAGTAGTTTGAATGTTTGAACATTTTTGAATTTTCAGAGTCGGTATTCATAGTTTTCCCCCTATTTTGATGTTGTGTGAACTTCTATAATGGTACATGAATTTTGATTCTTTTTACTATGTTTTAGATATTAATATTTCAAGTATATATGATGAGGATATGTTTGATCAAGTAGAGGACTTTGACTTGAGCATGTGAATTATGATTAGGACGCATTAGGACCGATACTAAGATTGCATGTTCACCATCTCTTCTCTAGTTTGTCATAATGACATAATAAGTTGTTTCCGTCCTTTTGCATTACAACATAAAAGAAAAAGATAATAAAAAGGTAGTGAAATCTAAGTGAAATAAGCCGGAAAAGAACGCGATCTCCGTGGTGTGAAAGATCACTCTGGGTTCGATCATTGATGGCTAAATAAGCAAAGAGTCTCATTATTTCGCCCGGACCGTAAGACGGAAGGGACCAATACCCAGTAAGTGAAAATAAAGTGCAAAATGTGTGAATAGGGTGAAAAGGAGAAATAAAAAGTGCATGTGATATGGCTTGAGTTGAGTTGTGTCTTTTTGCTTTCGATGGTATTGGAACTCATGCATAATTATCATAATTATGAAGCATGTTAGGACAAGAATTAGTCGTTTATATGATCTTTCGTTATTCACATTAATATATTACTTAGATAGAGGCATCTTTAGCATAGTTTGAGGATTCAGGTTAATGTACTTGCGTAGCGCAAACATAGTTCATACTTTGGGGAATATTTGATGCCATTTGTTGGGTTAATTTAGAGTCTAGTTAAGTTTTGCATTACTTTTGAGGATTTCTAGTAGAGTCGGAGTCTACGTCCATGCTTTTGATGATTGCAGGTACCGGGAGCTAGAGTGTTGATCGACGACCACTTCAGTCATGTCTTCCATACTCGCTGAGATTGCCAAGTAGTTAGCAGCAGCTTACTCGAGGACGAGCAAGGTTTAAGTGTGGGGGTGTGATGAGCGGCATCTAGTATGGTGTAATGAGTGGTTGTTTGTTAGCATCATTTATCGGCATATTGGCCATGGTTTAGAGCATATCACCGTAGTCCAGACCTCGCAAAGCAAAGTGGTTAAGCACAAGGATTACGAGCATTTGAGAGAAGACTGAGGAAGATGGCCAAAGGATGAGGCATGATCGCACTTCCAAGTAGGAGAAGACGCTACAAAAGCCTAGGCGCGACCGCTCCCATGGCTCGCGCGACCGCGCCCATGATCGCCAGCGAAATGATCAAAAGCGCCCGGGCGCAACCGCGCATTTCCAGGCGCGCACGGGCCAGACTTGCGCGCAACCACGCCACTGCCAGGCTGTGACTCTATTTTGTGCTTTCCTGCGAGATTTCTTTGGGCCTTTTAATTGCTTTCTGATGGATCTTTGTGTAGGGATTTTTATTAGTTGTTTCTAGGGTTTTTAGGTTTTATAAATAAAAGAGATCTTTGCATACATCTAATGATCCATTATTCCATTAATTTCATAATTTAGGTTTTACGTAGAATGAGGAGCGAGTAGTCTACTTACTTTGTTCTCTAGGAGAAAGCCTGCGGATTATTGGTTTGTAGACTTTTTCCTTGGTTCTATATAATATATTTATGAGTTGTTTCATTCTCTTGTGCATATGTATTATTGAATGCAATTTATCTATCTAGATTAGCTACCTAGGTTGTTTAGATCCATTTCATACGGCTAGGTCTGACTTGTCCGAGTTGGAGAGTCTTTCCGTTTGGTAGCAAATCAATTGTCTTGGCTAGTTGAACTTGTGATTATGTGGAGAATGATGACGTGTTAGCAGCCAAGTGGCACTGCATGTTCCTATTTATTCTTGAACTCATTGCTGCCTAGGGATAAACCTTTGATAGTTTCAGGGTTATATTTAGAGGTAAGGACTATTAGGACCAGTTGGACTAATTAGCTACATATGAACAAGGATTAGGGCAATCATAATATATAATTTAGAGATTGAACCCAAATTGAATTAAGAAGTCAATGATCGAACTAATATATCCGTAATGTGAATACGTGGTTAATGAAGTGTTTTCCCATATTAGCTTTCTTAGTTTAGATTAGTTAGTTTACACCATTTTTTCCCTTCTTTGTTACTTTTAAGTTAATTATATTAATTACACAAGAATCGATTCCGGACTCTCTGTAGGATCGACCCGTGCTTGCCACTTTACTAAGGTACAGTAGTTAGTTAGGTTTATTATTTTGAGGGGGCGTAATGACCATTTTGACCTCGTCAATACTCTTGATGTTTGGCAAGACGTCCTTACATGTAGGCCCATCATACACAATTGACTTTTTTTAAGGTCTGTTCGATTTGTCAATGTTGTTAGATATTGTTGCTAGTGCTGATGCTGATACTTTTATTTAGTATATGCTTATTGTCTAGAAATAGAAAATGGGGGAAAATGTGAAATGGTAAAAGAAAATAAAAAAAAGAACTTCTTATTTTTTAAAAGCATCATTTTATTTGTTCTGTTTTATAGGCAAATAAGTACTTCGAAGTACTTTAAATTTTTTTTGGATGGACGAAACAAACAAGTCAAATTATTACTTATTTTCTGAAAAAGAAAAATAAGTACTTAGAAGTATTTTTATGACGAAAGAACAAATCCTTAGTCTCAAGGTTAGATCAGCTAAAATGTCTATATGTCTGGATCGAGGGTATTATCAGTCAATCAAAATATATACCTCTCTGAATAATTCGACAGATGGTTTCAAATTGAAATCCTCAACTGATATAGTTTCGCTAACTAGAATTTAGAACAGACTATATATAATATACAAATGGGAAGCAAAGTAATTAAACCACTAACTTTCTGACAAAAAAAATAAAATCACTAACTTTTTTTTGGACAAGTTAGATCGGGATCCCATCAACATGGTAGACCCCCGTACACTCATTAAATAGATGAGAGATGTCACTCACAGGAATCAAATCCCCGACCTTTCGGTATAAAAGTGAGATCCCAATCACTAGATTACGGGAAGTTGGCAAACCACTAACCATATCAAGATATTTGTTTCATGGTTCCTTTCTGTCTTTGTTCGGATTTTCTTGTTTCTTTCTCTCTGACTATCTCAGACTCTCTATAGTCGGAGACAAGTAGAATTAAAGAGTTGTAGTTATATGTCATACTAGTTGTCACAAATTTTGGTATGAGGGAGGATTGTAGACCACATGATTATGATAAGGGTAATGCAACAGCAGAACAGAAAAGAAGGAAGAGCTAAAGAGCCAGACATTGTCCACGTTAATATCATTAAAGGGTGTGATCGGGCAAGGCCGGTGTGAATTTTTGTACGTAGCATTAGAGTTGTTCATAAATATACGCATCCGGAGGATCTGATCCGGCCGATCCTACAATTTAATATGAAAATATCTTATATGATTTAATATTATCTGAATTCAATCCGGTATATTTTATTGGATAGCAGATACGGATCAGGGTTTGGCATCCGCCAGATATCCGGCAGTAGGATGCTTTATAATATAATATTAAAAATATATAAATACTAATTAAAAATCAAAATAACTAGTGAAATTCTTATAATTCATTATATTAAACTTCTACTATTCTATTATGCATAATAGTAAAGAAGTTTAATCATCTGAATATTAGATTTAAAAATCAAATTACTAGACTTTGTAAATATTTTATTATCTTTTATATTAACTATACTAATGATTTCATTTCAGGTTAAGCAAATTTAAGAATTTATCATAAAAATATGAAACTTAATATTTTTTATTGAATTGTATATATAATCGGATAGTTAGGATATCCGAGATAGATATCCGATCCATGGTTTTTTAGCCAGATATCTAAGATTTCTAGATACGGATACAAATACCACTTTTGAGAATTTCCAGATACGAATATCCAATCCGATAAGTCGGATATCCGTCCATGAAACACCCTAGTAGTAGTTGTGTGTACATCGAATGATTTGACCATTATACATTATTATTATTAGTTCATCTTACATCTACTCGATCTATCTATCTATTATCCTATACTATCTTATTCTATCCTATCTTATCCTACTCTATCATATCCTATCCTATCCTATCCTATAGAAGAGTTACATAGATTTAAAATCAATAAATGAGTTCGAGTATCTTATTAATTAGTCTTTTCTTAAAAACTAATTTTGTTAAACAACTTAATAACTAACTCTATATACTCATATTATTATGGGAAGTCTATTTTGTGCATTGAGCTCTCTATTAGTTCGGTCATCAAAAATTTCGTAACATAATTAGCCAATTAGCACATCTCAACATGCAATTAAATTTCCAAAAGTTAACATTTCTAACCGATTGGTTAACCCAAATAACTCGATTACTTGTAAAAGCTTCACTCGGCTCCAGCCTTTATCCAATTAAATCGAATTGATGTTAGATTGATCGAGAACGAAACATATTTGTAGTTTGACAAGCCTAACATATTACTATGTGACAATGAAAATACTCATTTTTTCTAAAATCACATTTGAACAAAAAAGATAGTTCTTAATACTCCTTAAAACGTATACTAAAATCTCGGTAAATAAATACAAATCACTATATACTTTTCATTCAATCAAGTTTTTCAGTATGAGGGATATTTTAATTCAATCTAACTATTTAAAAATTAAAAGATAAATAAGAAATATAAGTATACAAGACATGTATATAATAAAACCTATATGTGCGATTTCCATGTGAGATTGTGAGGACACTATGAGTCTCAGTTGATGATTGTTGTTTGATTGCTATGCTGATATGTCTATGTACGATTCTGAACCTTGTTGTATGGTTCCGGTGCAGGGGTATCACTTTTTCCTCTTGTTGGGTTTTTCCCACTAGGCCTGGGTTTCTCCAACAAGGGGTTCTAATGAGGCCCGGGGTTGTGTTTCACCCTGCTCATATAGCTGCACTATGATCTTGATGTTATGGTTTGTCTTTTCTCTCTTTGGATTGTCACAGCTTGGGGGTTGTTTTCCCTCCATATGTGCTTTGTTTTGATAGTGTTTTGTATCTCACTATCCCTTTATAGGGCTATATATCCGATTTTACCTTTGGCAAAAAAAATAAAAATAAAACCTAACCATAAAAATTGTAACCCCTTCAAATTATGAACGCCATAGCCAATAGAATAATACAGGTCATTATGAATCATTTAGTGGTCGGTTGAGCAAATCAATATAAAAGTATTTATGTTTTAGTGATCAGACAATTCTTTGAAAGTTATGATTATCATGCGATAACATATTTTTATTCAATATACATATACTCATCTTCCATATCAATGCAAGAGAATATATATAAAAATTTACACACAACTTATACGTTGAATTCAAAGTCAGTGCAAAGCACGAACATCAAAGTAGGGTGCGGAAACAGATCGGTCATTTCCGATCCGGTATACCAGATATCCGACTGTTTTTTTTTGGAATATTGTAATATGTATCCAATCCATATCCGGTATAATCCGGATATATCCGGCTTATATCGGATTGGATATGATATATGAATCGGATATCCGGTTCTCTGCTGAAAAAATATCTAGATTTGAGATGCTAAATCTAGAGACTAGAAGATGAGTAACTTCTTTTGACACAGACAAAAAAAATTATATATCAAATTAAATGAAAATCAGAGAAATTAAATTCTGCAATAGAGATATTAAAGTCTATTTTTATGTAAGATTTGAAGGCTCGGACTAAAAATAACTTGGAAAATTAGAATTAGGAACCCTAAAGCTAGGGTTTTGTTTAACTTTGTTCAGCAACTAGTAATGAGCGGCGAGAAACTCACAATGAAGAACTAAAGGTAGGGTTCCATTTAACTTTGTTCTATTTTTTTTAACATATTCTAAGACGAGGTTGTCTTTCAATAGAAGGTCCAACTTAACTCGTCATTGCTGATGATCAGAAGCAAATCATTCAACAAAGGGTGAAGGCTCCTTGTATTAGAGGTACACTACCTATTAACAAGGTCACTTGCAATGTCGCAAGGAATCACATATTTGGAAAGAAAATCCGTACCTTATTAGCCTCCCTGAAGCACTGTAGATTTGCACATTATCAAAGTACTAAAGCAACAATCTTGCTTCACAATGATCATGGATATCCCCCACGGAGTGTCCTATATGCCCTGCAAACTATTAATAAACACTAGATTATCTCCTTTAATACTAACGTTCCTAGTACCCCACCAGACAGTACACTGCACTCCCAGTAACAGTGCCTTTGCTTCGGCCCAAAGAGGTGAAGTAGTTCGGGTACTTTCACGTCAATATCCCCGGTCTTCCCAAGGTGACCTCTGATAATATTTCCAATACCACACTATTCCCCGAACTCTAGCTGAAGCATCAAAGTTAAGTTTGTATGTATCATGACTAGGCATTTTCCACTTGACCAATTGCCTTAATTTTGGAACCGAAATAGAATATTCCAAATTTCTAATATTCCATATTCTGATAGCCACAACTACTCCATGTGTGTTAATGTTATTGTACCTTGTGCTACTAAAAATGATATTGTTCTTGTGCATTCATATATTCCACCAAATAATGCAAAGAGTATCGAAGTTTAAATAGTTCAAAGTCAACGGCAAGGTTTGGAATCGAACTTTTGCTCCAGCTCACTCAAGAAAGGGACGATAGTGGTCCGCCCTATTTGGGTAAGGCTGGAAAGCCTCGGCACGCACGAAAACAGAAGGAATCCAGACGCCGGCAAGAAAGATTATAAGTGGATGAATCCGTGCGTGGAAACAAATGGGGAGGGGAGGTCCTGCGGAAAAATAGCTCGATGCCAGGATGATAAAAAGCTTAACACCTCTCATTCTTATTATTTTTTCAATATGAAAGACAAAAAATGAAAAAGGAAAAGGTCATCTTATTCAAAACCCCAATTATGACATCCCCTCTCTCCCACTTCACACCAATGAGATCTTTATTATTGCTGTTATTTGGAAAATGTATATTGTTCTGGAGACACTGTTGAACCTGATTAATGATGCGCAACTTTTGATTACAATTAGGAGGTTTTACAATAAATCACCCGTTATATATCGGTTTTTGCAGTAACCACCCCTTATAGTTGACTTTTCAATAAACCACCCAAACGTTATGTTTTTATTACCAAACACCACCCATCTCCGCATTCCGTCAGCTTCGACGTTAAATTGTGTGCTTTTACCGTTTTTTTCCCTCGAAAATTCCAAAAAATTACATGAATTACCAGGTAACAAAACAGTTCCACTTAAAATCAAAATATCTGTCAGGTTAAACAATGTTTTGGATGCAAGATTGCCAACAAATAAGCTTAAGAGTAAAAAAAAATATTAAAGCAATTTCATTTCATTTGTGTGTTCATCTTCTCCATGACTTCTTCGTCTGCGTGTTCGACGGTTACTGTGTAGTAACACCTCCCGATTGTCTCTTTGTACTCCGACGCCATTCTCCTGCCTCAAACCCTAGAAAATCGACTAATTTGTAATCTGCAAAAATTAGCAATGGGATTGTAAAGTTGGAGTAGGAGAGGTTTAGTTAGGGTTTACCTAGAAATCAATTATTAGCTCCTTGAGCTTGATTCGTAGTTCATTAGTGACACTAGTTACAAGTTCTACTAGACTACTACTTTCACCTAAAAAACATGTACAAACTCCTCGACTATTTTTGAATTATAGTGTTGCTTGGAAAAAAAGAAAATCTTCCTCTCAGTCTGTCACTGCAGAGTTGTTAAACTTGCTGTGAGGGGGGTGCAATTTCAAATTCTGAATCTCTGGCATCCCTCTGCAGTTCTTTATGCTCATTTATTTTCTTTTAAAACAAAATAATACATCAGGAGGAGCTCTCCCTTTCCCACTCCCTCTGCCTTCTCGCTCAACCCCTCTCGCTCAGATTCTCTGGTGGACGAGGGTCAACGGCGAAGGTTGATAGGTCTAAGAAGGTCTTGGACTCGGAGCTGCTGAAATTTTTGGTCGTTGTTGTCCTCTTCACCGCTCCACTCCGGAGAGAGCAACACCGCGGAGCAGGGCCGATTCTGTTGAGAGTAAGACGGCCGGAGACGACGCCGAGAGAGGAACACCGAGGCTTGTGCCAGTTGTGCTACTATTTTGAGTGTTCTTCCTTCCCTCAATTGGTATTGACCCATGAACTGGTGTGTCGCGTTCCATCTCCTCATATCTACCCTGTTTGTTAAATGTCCATCATTGTGTTACTGCAATATTTTGATTTTTAGGTGGAACCGGTTTGTTACCTGGTAATTGATGTAATTTTTTGGAAGTTTCAAGGGGAAAAAAGGTAAAAACACACAATTTAACGTCGAAGCCGACGAAATGCGAAGATGGGTGGTGTTTGGTAATAAAAACATAACGTTTTGGTGGTTTCTTGAAAAGTCAACTATAAGGGGTGGTTTACTGCAAAAACCGATATATAACGGGTGGTTTACTGCAAAAAACCTCTACAATTAAAGGAAAAAAATGTACTGAATCCTCATCTTGTTCTTGACATACTGAACATTGGTTGGGTACTCTATTAAAGAATCTATTTAGCCTTTCTGTAGTTGATAAAGTATCAATGCATGTCTTCCAAAGAAAATGTTTAACCTTTGGATCGAAGTTTCTTTTCCAAATCCAAGCAAACGAATTAATTCTGTTTGCAGGCGCAAGTTTGAACCCTGACTACTTTATCATATGTAGTCTTTACAGGAATTTTCCATTGATTGATTCTTTCCATATTATTCTATCAGGGATGTCAACCCTTAAGGATATACAATCATTGTATTTCTCATACAATGTTTGTTGGGAGGACTTGGCGTAATCTGGTAATATTCCAATTATTTCTGGTGTCAATAAAAGAGGCAACACATTCATCATTCCCAGAGCAGTTTAGTCTATTGACGAGAGAGGATTATCCCAATCATTGGTCATGTCAGAAGCTGATCGTTTTTCCATTACCAATTTGCCAAAAGATATTTGCTTGGAATTCCTTTCTAAGTGATAATAGTCTAGAGAATTTTTACAAGTGTCCTGACTGTGGAATGTTTGAATATCGAGTTGTCATGTATGTATTTCTCAGTCACAAACCCAGAAGTTATCTGGGTTTGCTACAATTTTCCAATAGAATTTTTTATTTGAAGTGCCTTGTTTGTATCTAATTCTTTCATCATGTTAAGTCCACCCTGGTCTTTTGGAGAATAAATATTGTCCCAACTTATCAAGGGATGGAAGCCTGTAGTATTCATTTTATTCTAGAAGATTTTTTGTGTTGATCTTATCTATTTCTTCGTGGATTCTAGTTGGTAGAAGAAAGCTTTGCATTAGATAGTTTGTTTTAGAATTAAATTTGCATTGATTAAAAAGAACAACCAGTCTGAGAGAGGGAGTTAGCCTTCCATTTGTTGAGATGTTTTTTCAGGGATTCAATGGCCTCGGAGAAGACCTCATTTTTAACTCTTCATTTAACAATCTGTATACCTAGATATTCCTCAATATTTTTGGTGAGTGAAATGTTCTAGATTCATGCCAAGCGCGTATCTTTGTTTTTCTTAATATTGTTTGAGAACGAATGAAGCTCTTGTTTGAATTAATTAAGAGGCATATAATCTGCTTAAATTTGTCAAAAAATGATACTATGAAGTTTACTAAATCAAGGTTTACATTTGCCAGAATAAGAGTATCATCTACCAAAGGTCATGAAGGGGGATTGTTGTACCATTAGTGGTTAACTGAATGCTGACTTTGCCATTTGGTTTCTCCACCTCTTGTCTCAATGTTATGGAAAAGTACTCTACTGCAAGGATAAAAATGAATGGGGGCCATAAGATCCCCTTTACGGGGTTCACACCTCAGTGAGTGTTGCTCACCCCGGTTCTCCATTAAATAATAAAGACGACGATGCTGAGATAATACATGCCATAACTAACTTTATAAAATTTGGGTGGAAGTCTAGTCTATCTAGCACTAATTCAATGAAGTTCCATGCAATGTGATCATAAGATTTTCCCCATATCAAGTTTAAGCGCCATCCAACCTTCTTTCCCTTCTTCTTTTTTTTCATGTGAAAAAAGTGGAAGATTTCATGTACGAGAAGGGTATTATCTTTGATAACTCGTCCTTCAACAAAGGCTCCTTTTAAAGGGTGAATCAGTGGTTGTAGCATGGGCTTGATTCTATTTTCTAGTAATTTGGTGAATAATCTTATAAGTGGTGTTCAGTAGGATGATTGGGAGGAAATGATTTATAAAGATTGGGTCATCTAGTTTTGGTATTAACGTAATGTATGCATGATTGGTTTCTCTCAGTATCTTCCCGGAATGTAAAAAAGCCCTTCTTGTGCTAATGACCGAGTCATCAATAATATGCCAATACGACTTGAAGAAATCTACTGAGAAGCCATTTGGGCCCGGTGTTTTATCAAGAGGTTGTTAGAAGACTGCTTCTTTGATTTCCAGTCTCCCAGGAGCAGTTATCAACCTATCATTATCATTGCATGATATAGAGTCTGCAATATGACAATGGTCTTGGTGAGTGCAGAAAGTACTCGATGAGTAGTTGAATCTTTGGAAAAGTTCTCGGGACATTTCAGTTTTGATGAGTGTTGGATAGAAAATTACAAGTCCATCTTTGGTTTGGAACTTTGTGATTTTCTATCGTATACTATTCATTTTTGCAATGGACTGGTACTATTTAGTGGTCCTATCTGTAAGCCTAATGTGTTTCATTTTAGCTCTTTGTTTCCAATATGAGTGTTGGAAATCCATAATCGAATTATGTCTATTTGTGTGTCGTTGTAATTTATCAAGAATGGTTTGGGAGTCAGGATTCCTAACCAACTAAACTTGTAGCTCCACTAGGTATCCTTCTGATTGTTTGAGTTGTTGGAAATTATGATGAAATTTCTTTTTGACCTGTGCTTTAGAGTATTTCTACAAATTTTAAGTTATTGTTGGATAAGTGATTCATTGAATACCTTCCTTACTGTCTGTTCATAATCTTCACATTGAATCCATGCATTTTCAAATCGGAAAAGAGGGTTAACCCGTCGACAAGGCTGTCCAATTGCAAAGGTGATGAGGCAATGATCTGAGGTCGTGAAAAGGTGACGCTTGACAATCATATTGGGCGGAAAGTCTAGGATGTTTGGATGGATTAGTACCCTATCCAGCTTTTCATAGATATTATTTATTCCAGTTGAGAACTTACGCCAAGTAAATGGGAAGCCCTCCGTATTGGTGTTTAATAGACCTAAATTATGATGGAAGTCTTGGAGCCTTCTGAATCGGTTGGGCGTTGGATTGTTATCATCCATTTTGTCAAAGGGGTTGTCAATTTCGTTTAAGTCGCCTGCAATAATATTCAGTTTGTGCAAGTTTGAATTGATGATTCGAAATTGTTCCAAAAGGAATCCTTTTCAAGTTCTCTTGATGGAGCATAAACAAAGATTAAGATGTAGCCGTTGTTATTATAGCTAGATTCATTCATTTCTAAAGCTATCACATTCGAGGTTTGTAGGAAGAATGTGAGGTGAACTGTGTTATTTGTGATATTATGTAAGATATAGATGCACCCACGAGAACCGTTTCAGGGATAAAAAAAATGATATGTTGGAATCTTGCATTACAAATGCACTTGAATCGACCTCAAAGTGTAAGGATATTCAACATATTAGATCTTTGTATGAATTTCAAAAAATATAAGGATATTCAACCTATTAGATCTTTGTATGAATTTCAACTCCCAAAATTTGGGCTCCTGACGCCCCTCATTTTCCGTAATCCTATATTCATTTAAAAGTAGTAGTATTGCAGGCCCAAAGTTTCATTTGTGGTTATTTGATATAAAGTTGAAAATTCACAATGTTGTACAAATCTGCTTGAGCACTCCTTGTTCTATTTTTTTGATTTGTTTATTTTTTAGTTCAATTATTTTCCTTCCAAATTGATAGTTAACTTTTAACTTCACCAAACTCTACTGAGATTCACATGGGCCTTTGCCATTGGATTCTGTAAAATAATGGCCCATTGTATTTTATTTTTTATTTCTTAATTATTCTCTATATATTTATTTACATGTAATATTATAATATAAATTATATTTATATTTTTTCTACTTTCTAATAACATGTATACTATAAATTAATATTGCCCGTGATCCCTGGATATCCGGTTAGGAAAATATCGTGATCCGTATATCCGGAAAATAACCCGGATCGGATATGGACAAAAACGAAACGGATTTTTTGGATTCGGAATTTTTCGAATTCGGGTTGGAGGGTTTTCATGCTAGATTGGCCGGGTCGGATTACATCCAATTACTAGTTATATACTCCCTCTCTCCCAAAACTATCTTCCCATTTCTTTTCGTGTGATTATTCACATTCATAGAAAATCTTCTCGATCTCTCTCAATGTACATAAAAAACATAGTCATGTGGACTCTTATTTAGTACTTTAACAATATCTAAAAAATTACCTTATATTTAAAAATATTTAAAAAAGAATACTCGCCTCAACAAATACGTAAAAAGAAATGAGAAGATAGTTTGGGTCAAAGTGAGTATAATAGTTACATGGGTGTTGTTTTAGTAAATAACCTATTAACGACACAAATTGTAATAGTTACATGGGTGCTGGTTTAGTAAATACCCCGTTAATGGCACAAAAGAATTCAATACTTAATCCTCACATGCAATTTCACTACTAGAAAACACCTTTTTAGAGACGGATTTGCGATGGATTCACGATCTGTCTCTAATTCTATAAAATAGCGACGGATTGAAGGTCCGTCGCTAATATCTGTAACCCACATACTTGGAGATGGTTTACTACCTATTAGCGACGGATTTCCGTCGCTAATAGGTAGTACTTTAGGCGGCATAGGAACCGCCTAAAGTACTACCTAATAGCGACGGATTTCCTTCGCTAATAGGTAGTATTTTAGGCGGTACAAGACCCGCCTAAAATACTACCCAATAACGACGGATTTCCGTCGCTACGGGTTTAGGCGGTCGAAGTTGGCGCCATAAACTACATATTAGCGATGGAAATCCATCGCTAATATGTAGTTTCGCCAAAATTTCAGGGAAATTCGAAACGACCACCGAAAATAATGGAAACGGATTTAGCGACGGAATTCCGTCGCTAAATCCTCGTCCTCTATAAATACAGGGCTCGTTTTATTTTCTCCCATAACACTACCTCCCCCTCGCTCTGTTTCTGTCGGCCGTCCGACTCCCGCGCCCGTCTCTCCAAATTCCGACCGCCTACCACCCGTCCGTCCGCCTCCCCTGTGCCGCGCGCCTCTGCCCTTTCGTCCGACCGCCGCTTACGAGCCGACGACTGCCGCCTTCTCCGCCTCCAGCCGACGACCGCCGCCTACTCAGCCGCCTACTCAGCCGCCGCTTAGAGATTTTTTAATGAATTTTATAGACTTTGTTTACAATTATTTAAGATTTTTATGAATTAAATAGGATTAGATAGTATTTTATGAATTAAATAGGTTTAAATAAGTTTATATATTTTTCTAAATTTTTTAATGTTTAAAATAAATTATTATGAATTATATAGGTTTTTAGAAATTGTATAGAATTTATATAGATTTTTTAATAATTTTTTAGTGTATAAATAGAAATAAATAGGATTTGATAGTATTTTATGAATTAAATAGGATAAAATAAGATTATATATTTTTATGAATTTTTTAGTGTTAAAATAGAATTATTATGAACTATATAGGTTTTTTAGAAATTGTATAGAATTTATATAGATTTTTTAATAATTTTTTAGTGTTTAAATAGAATTAAATAGGATTAGATAGTAGTTTATGAATTAAATAGATTTAAATAAGATTAGATATTTTTATGAATTATATAGGTTTTTTAGAATTATTATGAATTTTATAGAGTTATATATGTTTTTTAGAATTATTTTAAATAGAACTTTTTAGTGTTTAAATAGAATTATTATGAACTATATTATTATGAATTATATAGGTTTTTTAGAATTATTATGAATTTTAAATAGAATTTTATAGAATTATTATGAATTATATAGGTTTTTAAAATATTGTAGAAATTATATAGAAATTATATATTGAGTGTTGTGGATTTCGAAATGAACATTTAGAATTTTGTATGGATTTAGAATATTAAAGATTTAAAATATTGTAGAAAATACATATATAGTGTTGTGGATTTCGAAATATATATGATTGTTGGATTTAATTAAATATTATTCAAATAATGTAAATATCTTATTAATATATATGATTAATGATCAGAATTAATGTAACAAAATAAAATAAATTAGAGATCTTATTAGTAGGATAATAAGTGCGGGTAGCTAGATAGTATCGTTATCTAATAAAACGCACTACAGAGATGAACCAAGATCGTGGTTGAATGTATCAACGACTCACGAGGGGGTTGCTAACTCCCGGTTTTTCCGAGAAAGTGTCAGAGTTTATCGAGTTCGCCACAGATCATCCAACATGTATGAGTGAAGAAAAAATAAAATGCCCATGTACTAAGTATGCATGTAGAAATAAAAGCTATCGCAATACGGAAGATGTAGAATATCATATTTTGAGAAATGGCTTTGTAAAAGATTATCAAAATATGGGTGTTTCATGGTGAGGGGAGCGTGTTGAATCCTGGAGGACAACAACATATCGTATCAGAGAACGATGTCGAGGGGTTCGGATTCTTATCTAGGCATAGGATGATAAATGATGTTGCTGGTCCAGAAGTGTCTTTCCAAGACGAGCCTCCGAATGCCGAATCACAGAAATTTTTTGATATGATGCGCGCAGCGGAGCAAGAAATATGGCCTGGTAACAACAAACACTCTCCGTTTTCTGCATCTGCTAAAATGATGGATATAAAGTGTCGTTATCAGGGTTCGATAAGGTTAATGGACGACATGTGCGAGTTCATACAAGAGCTGCTTCCGGAGGATAACAAGATGCCAACCAATTTTGCTAACATAAAAAAGTTGGTTAAGGGTTTGGGGTTACCGGTTTAGGTCATTGACGGTTGTCGCCGCAATTGCATGCTTTATTGGGGGGAAGAAGATGCAGATAGAACAGAATACAAAGTTTGTGGTGAACCGCGGTGGAAGCCTGTTACCCAAGGCAAATCAAAAAGGAGAAAGGCTAGAGTCCCATATAGGAAAATGTTTTATTTTCCAATAACTCCAAGGCTACAAAGATTGTATGCTTCGAAAGCAACTGCCCAACATATGACGTGGCATGCTGACCATCAGATGGTGGATGACAAGATGTGTCACCCCTCCGACTCTCCGACGTGGAAACGTTTTAGTGAGTTGCATTCCGATTTTGTCGACGAAGTCAGAAATATAAGATTAGGCTTGTGTTCCGATGGGTTTTAGCCATTCAGCAATTTCGGGCAACAATATTCATCATGGCCGGTCATCCGGACACCCTATAATCTCCCTCCTGGCATGTGCATGAAGGATGAGTTTATGTTTCTAACGGTTCTGGTCCCGGGTCCTAGAAATCCGAAGCAGCAAATGGACATATTCTTACAACCGTTGATTGTAGAGTTAAACCAGTTGTGGGAGTGCGGAGTCACAACCTATGATGTTCATAAACGACAGAATTTCCAGCTGAAAGCAGCTCTTATGTGGACAATTAATGACTTCCCCGCCTATTCTATGTTGTCTGGATGGAGCACCGCAAGTAGACAGGCTTGCCCTTATTGTATGGAGGAGACCGATGCATTCGTGTTGCCCAAGAGTGGTAAACAATCGTGGTTTGATTGCTCTCGGAAGTTTTTGCATCCGCGTCATCCATTTCGCAAAAATGTCACTGATTTTCGTAAGGGCAGAGAAGAGCGCAAAAGGCTTAGTGGGGTGAGAACTGGAGCTGAAATGTTAGCTGAGCTGGATCGTTTGGGGTTTAAGAAGTCGTATGAACTTGGATGGGAACATCATAATGCTTTACTGTCCAAAAAACATGGATGGAATAAGAAGAGCATATTCTGGGATTTGCCATACTGGAGTACGAATGTTATTCGGCATAATTTAGATGTAATGCATATTGAGAAAAATGTATTCGATAATGTGTTCAATACCGTGCTCAATCTCCCAGGGAAGACAAAAGACCATGAAAAATCCAGGGAAGAACTGAATGAAATATGCGATCGACCAGAGCTGGCTAAAGATGTTGCGACTGGGAAGTTTCCGAAGGCCAAGTATGCGTTGGACAAGGATTCTAAAAGAGTCCTTCTTGAGTGGATACAAAAGAAAAAGTTTCCAGATGGGTATGCGTCCAACTTGTCTAGATGTGTTGATCCGAAAAATCTGAAAATGCATGGGATGAAGAGTCATGACTGCCATGTTTTTCATTTGCTAGTCGCTCTTCGGGAGCTTTTATCCAAAGACGTGTGGGAGCCATTAACGGAGCTGAGTATCTTCTTCAAGGAGTTAACTTCCACCTCATTGACAGAAGAAGACATGCATCGTCTGGAGGGTGAAATCCCCAAAATACTTTGCAAACTGGAACGTATTTTCCCGCCCAGTTTTTTTGACTCTATGGAGCATCTCCCATTGCATCTACCTTATGAGGCGATGATAGCAGGACCAGTTCAATATCGATGGATGTATCCATTTGAAAGGTATTAATTGGTCTTATAATTGACGTTTTCCCATTCATTCTATTTATAACTAATAGATTTCAAAAACAGATATTTGGGGAAGTTGAAGAAAAACGTCAGCAATAAAGGCATGGTGGAAGGAAGCATTAGCAGCGGATATTTGCAAGAAGAAATCACGAAGTTTGCATCGTTTTATTTCACTAAAGGTGATCCGCGGATACCCGAGCGGTTGAGCAGAAATGAAACTTGTGATATGGACGTCGATGACAATGTCGACCGACTTTCAATCTTCAA
This sequence comes from Phyllobates terribilis, assembly GCF_046119375.1. Taxonomy (NCBI): domain Eukaryota; kingdom Metazoa; phylum Chordata; class Amphibia; order Anura; family Dendrobatidae; genus Phyllobates; species Phyllobates terribilis. The sequence continues at coordinate 34,483 of NW_027367156.1, read as the reverse complement.
ACCAAAGGGAAGGCCGTTGCATGGTAGTACCCGTAGATATCTTGATAAAAAAGACATTATTGCTGCTAGGACCTTTGTACTTTTGAACTGTCCTGAAATTGAAGCCCACAGAAAGTAAGGGTTACGATATTTTAACGTGCTATCACATATCTACTCTACAACTATGATCTAATTTGGGTGTTTTCCTTTTAAAGTGTTTTCGTGGCCGAGTTGCGCAAAAGGAAAAATGGTATAAGCGAGACAGAAATTGAAAGTAGGTTTGAGAATGATTTTGCCTCTTGGTTCGAATCACATGTAAGTATTTGTAAGATTCATTTAAAATGAATTTTGCAAAGTGTTGGTTCACTTACAACCGTGTACTTGAACTACAGGTCAGAGATCCAACTGTCTGTACCAATCCCTTCATCATGAGCCTTGCGAAGGGACCATGTAGAACGGTGGACACATATAAAGGGTATTGCGTGAACGGCTACAAGTTCCTAACTCGAGAATACGAGCAAGACAGGCTTACGATGAATAGCGGTGTTTGTGTTAGGGGAACACAATATGTCGAGGGTGAAAATGACTTTTATGGTGTGTTGACTGACATAATCGAGTTAGAGTATCCAGGTCTACCTATGAATAAGACCGTCATATTCAAATGCGAGTGGTTTGACCCCACGGATAGTGGCACACACACTAACACTCGATACAACTTGGTGGAAGTCAACCATAGACGGAGATACAATAAGTATGAACCGTTCATCTTGGCACACCAGGCCGACCAAGTTCAATACTTGCCATATCCAAGCAAAAGACGGGATAAAGTTAATTGGTGGGCAGTAAGCAAGGTTAAGGCAACGTCGAAGCTTGACATGCCAGAGAAAGTGGTACCGGCCTTCCAAGACGACATCGAAGAAATCCCCCTAATCGTTGAAACAAATGAAGTTCCGACAAACTTGGTTGATCAGAATGAAGAAGCTGACGAAGATGTGTTGCACGTTCCTCACTTCGAAGATCCAGATGTTATATTTTCATCATCCGACGACGAAGAAGATGAAGACAAACTTGACTGAAGTAGTTAGGTTGTTTGTTGTATATAGATTGTTAATTAGTCTTTTGTACTGTTGACATATAATAATATCTTTAGTTATTAATTATGTTTGTGTCTTTCCATTTTAATACATATTATTGAAGTCATGAGAGGACAAGGATCGACGAGTGAGCAGACAGGTGCCAGTCGTGGTCGTGGTCGAGGTCGTGGCCGTGGCCGTGGCCGGTCCTTGGGAGTAGTCCCCGAGGCCCGTCCCTCTTCTTCTGTTGCACCGGCACCGGTGGATGTCGATGACAGGGTAGTTGTCCGACCCGACGAGTCCGGGTCGTTGATTCAGCCGTCCGGACCGGTTTCCCGTTCTATACGGGAGATTTTCATGAAAAGTTTCTTCCCCGAGGGTAGTGCCTGGCGATTTTTATCGGCCATCCAAGTAGACTACTATTGGAAAGAATTCAAGGTAATTATTTATCTATTCACTTCACAAATACGTTGATGTACAAGTACCTTATAACAACAAGCATATATTTTACTCTTTTCAGAAAGAGTATACTTGGGAAGACCAATACAGCGAGGATTACATGTATCGTGTCTTTTTGAGACATGCGGGGAACCGGTAAGTTGTAAATCACCATCCTTTAAAATAATTCATTAATTTACTTTGTAATTTTTTGAATAATTTTGTTTTATAGGTACAAAGACGTCCTTCACAAGATGAAGACGGCTGGAAAACTGCATCACGTGGTGAGTGCTGACGTTTGGGCGAAGTGGAAGGGCCATTGGGATACAGAAGAAGAGAAGGCGAGGTCCCGCACTGCTCATGCCAATCGCATGAGCGAGCCTGAGGGTCAGGGCACCGGATTGGTGCGCGACACGGGAGGATCTCGATCCTTCATTGGGCATTACGACATCTTGGTTAGATTCTTAACTTTATCTTTTCGATTCGTATAATGAAACTTATTAATTTTATGATATACTAATAATTCGTCTTGTTTTTGATAAGTCCAAGGAGCTTGGTCGTGCACCGACGGCTCCCGAGCTGTACCGCCACACACACACGTCGAGGAAGGACAAGGACAAGCCTGTCCTTATAGACTCGAGGGCGAAGAAGTTGTCGGTATGTATTTCGTATACTGTATTACGTTATAACTTATTCATTAGTATCTAACTATATATACCATGTTTTCATCGGTGATTGTAGGAAGCGCTCGCCCAGAGGATTGCTTCCTCGTCCCAGCCACCGACTCAAGAGGGTCAGGATGCGAGTATGGCTAACGTGGACCCGACGCAGGTCTATCTAGAGGTGGAAGAAGTCAACAAGAAGAACCGGGTGTACGGACTTGGTTCAGCGGCCGGGGTATACGTCGAGAGAAGACGCGGTAGGGCGCGTCATTCCATGCCATCTCACATCGGTTTGTTCTCTTGGACGAACCAAGAAGATATTCATCAGTTGCGAACGGAGTTGCGATCGGAGTTGCGATCGGAGATGCAAACGGAGATGCAATCCCAGTTGCAATTGCAGTTGCAGCAGACACGAACGGAAATGTATACGGAAATGCAATCACGTTTGCATCGAGACATACATGAGCAAATGTCCGAGTTCATACGAGGTAACGTGACAATGATGAATGCGACCCTTCCACCAGAATATCGTCCGCAACAAGAAGAAGAAGAAGAAGAGGATGATGACGGCGATGATGATGACGGCCCCGAATCTTAAGTTTTTAATAATTTGTATCTTTGTTTTTTTTAACGAACGACGTTTGTAATAACAATTTCGATTCAATTTATGATTTCTATGCTTGTTTATGATTGATTTCATAATATTTCAAAGTTCAATAAAAATTTATAAATTGTGCAAATATTAAATCTAATGAAGTGAAAAAAATCTAAAATTATAAATGGTATTAGACACGGATTTGCGTCGGAAATCCGTCTCAAAATTTTGAGGCTAGGGTCATTTTCAGCGACGGAAATCGGTGGCCAAAACCGTCGCGCATATCGGTCTCTAGGATGTCATATTTAGCGACGGATTTCCGTTTCCAAAGCCGTCGCAAAGTTCGGTCTCCAGGGGTCAAGATTAGCGACGGATTTTCGTCGCCATGGCGTCGCAAAAATTCGGTCTCCTAATTCCACATTTGGATACGGAATTCCGTCGCAAAAATAGCGACGGTTCTCTATTCCGTCGCAAACCTTGTTTGGCGACTACATGGGTAGTGACAGATACGTTGCAACGGAATTCCGTCGCAAAAGGCAATTAGCGACGGATGTCGCGATATTAGCGACGGAATAATCTGTCGCTAATATCCTGTTTCCTAGTAATGTTTGTTTAAGACCATGTTACAGTAATTAACTAGTCCCTCTGGACCCTAGCTATGTACTGACTAATTTTTCTCATTTATCCTCTTATATTAAGATCAATAAGGTTTGTGGAATACATAAGGCTCGTGTGAAGCACGAATATGTAGGCCAATATTTTATCTTATGTGATGACGTTGATTTATATCTAATCCTAATTTATTTCTTACAATGCTAAATAGGTCTAGTTGTAATCATCATAAACGTCTATATATGTTATACATAAACGTCTCTTTGTATTATTGAACAATGAAATTGAAAATTTAAAAGAATGGAAATCTAAGAGCAAGTAAAGGATTAACCATCGAACAAGTATTTTAGAGCAGTTGAATCGAGCTCTTGAATTAACTATCAATATTAGCAATCGAACAAGTATTTTAGAGGTATTTATAGATTGAACTAGCCCTCGTAAGAGAAAGTCGTTGAGTTCTGTAACGCTAGATTAAATGCGGGTGGAATCTTTAAGCTATGTAATGCCAGAGTAAATGCGAGAGGAAGGCGAAGGACTATAACGTTGAAATGAATTATGACATGTGTGAATGCAAACGTTAATAGTCATTTGTGTTGTAATTTAGTGTTTTTCACCAATGCCAATTTTATAGTTTTTATTGTTTTGTTTTCTTCCATATTTTTAAAATTTCCATTTTTTAATTCATTTTCGTAAAACCATCATAGTTTGATTTTAAAAATATTATTATTAATTTATTTATTAAATAATAAATGTTTATGTAGAGATAAAAATTATCTTTTCATATAATTTCATAAATCTTTCACAATTTTTTCTGATCGTTTTGTAATTTTGAGAAATTACGGGTAAAGCCAGTAGTTATCACAAATTATAGACAGAATCCGTAATTTTTGAGAAAAACCTCATTTATTGTTTCATGACACCCTTACAAACTCATTTATATATTTATACTAGTAATGGCATGCCCGTGCTACACACGGGCTATTGTGTCTTTTTTTTAAGGAAAATAATTTTTATTGAAGAGTTGTGTACTTCGCACGGGCTTGTGTTTGGGTTGTTGAATCTTTGTATAGGTGAAAACATATAATTGAGGTTGCATTCTCCTTAGAAATTAATAGAATAATTTGTTGTTTCAACATACAATGTGCATTGTCGGTCAAGCACATACTTGTAATTGAAGCTTTTTTATTACGTAACTTGTGTGACTATGTGTAATACTCCATGGATTATTGTACATTACATTGTTTTTTATTAGGTATGTAATATTTCGTTGTTATTATTTGAGCCTATTTTAAAGTTTTAAATTCCATTTCATCCACTATATCAACTAACATCGTAAAATGACAACAACCTATATACACATATTAAAAATTGAAGGTAATAGAAAAGATGGAAGAAAAATGCAGAAGAATAAAAATTTATAGGAATAAATTGACATCAAGTGTGACTTCGCTTTGATATTAATCATATTTTCCCAATCATAAAACCACTCAATTTTTTTATTCGTATGGCCGCTCTTATGGGACTGCATGCGTGCATTCATTTATGTATTTATAGAGTGATAGAGGTTATGCTTTGACTTCTGCAAAGAAGAGTCGGAACATAAAAAGAGAAAAGGTTTAAGGCGGTTTTGAGAATGAGAATATTTAATAGTACTAAAGGATATGAAATGAATTACATGGAGTCTTGAAATTCAAAGAGACATGAAGTTAAATTTAATTAATTTGACTATTTATCTTCCATAATCAAGTAGAGGGTTAATATAACTTCTATTTTATTTGAGAGTTTTTCGTTTTTCTTTCGCATTTATTTAAAAAATGATCAATAATGAAAATAAGGGTATGTTGAGAAATATGCTTAGAAAAACTCAACTTTATAAGGATTATGATACGATATGATGTATAGATTCATGATGATGGGTTCTCTTATAGGACTGTATGTGTGTGTTCATTTATTTATTTATAGAGCAATGGAGGTGATGCTTTGACTTGTGCAAAGAAGGGTCAGACATAGAAAGAGCAAATGTTCAATGCGGTTTCAAAATAAGAAAGGACTTTATTTAATAGTAATAAAGGATAAGAAGTGAATTATGTGGACTCTTGGAATTCAAAGCGACGCGAAGCTTAATTTACTTAATTTGACTATTTATCTTTCCTAATTGAGTAGAAGGCTAATGCAATTTTCATTTTATGTGAGAGATTCATGGTGATGGCCGCTCTTATGGACTGCCTGCGTGCATTCATTTCTGTATTTATAGAGTGATAGAGGTTATGCTTTAAATTTTGCAAAGAAGGGTCAGAACATAAAAAGAGAAAAGGTTAAGGCGGTTTTGGGAATGAGAATATTTAATTGTACTAAAGGATATGAAATGAATTACGTGGAGTCTTGGAATTCGAAGAGAAATGAAGTTAAATTTAATTAATTTGACTATTTATCTTCAATAATCAAGTAGAGGGTTAATACAACTTCTATTTTATTTGAGAGTTTTTCGTTTTTCTTTCGCATTTATTTGAAAAATGATCAATAATGAAAATAAGGGTATGTTGAGAAATATGATTTAAAAAACTCAACTTTATAAGAATTATGATATGATATGATGTATAGATTCATGGTGATGGGTTTTCTTATATGACTGTATGTGTGTGTTCATTTACTTATTTATAGAGCAATGGAGGTGATGCTTTGACTTGTGCAAATAAAGGTCGGAACATAGAAAGAGCAAAGGTTCAATACGGTTTCAGAATAAGAAATGATTTTTATTTAATAGTAATAAAGGATAAGAAGTGAATTATGTGGACTCTTGGAATCCAAAGGGACACGAAGCTTAATTTACTTAATTTGACTATTTATCTTTCCTAATTGAGTAGAAGGCTAATGCAATTTTCATTTTATGTGAGAGATTTTAGTTTCACACTTATTTCCAAAAAGATAATTAAAGAAAATAAGGGCAACTGGAAAATTTTACACAAAACCCAAGTTGAGTTTGAGGGCATACTTCTCAAATCGATTTAGATCTAAGAAGAAAATTGAGTTTCTGATGTAGAGGATCCCGTATGTGAACAACTACAGAGCATACTTCTCAAAAGAGAGGAAGAGAGAGGAAGAGAGATGAAGAGAGGAAGTGATTCTTGCACAATGGAGAATGTCTCTATTTATAGGCTAAGGAAGAAGGATTAGGCTATTGGGCTAACCAAATTGGGCCGAACAAATTGGACCGAGTAATATGAATTTTAGAGGTTAATGATGCCAAACAATAAGGAGGATATTAATGATTCCAAACAATGTCAATTTTATAGTAGATTAAGATTAAGATATCTATATATATTAGATATTAAATATTTGATATTAGATAATTATATTAGATAGATTACATAGATTAGATTACATAGATTAGATTAAATTAGATATATATTTATATTTTAAAAATTCTCCAAACTTATATAATCATATATATATTTCTATTTGGTTATTAGGATTAAAGAGAGATACACTCCATCATAAATATTTTTCACTATTAAATGTGTAAGTGTATTTAGTGGATGTAGTTAATGATTACACACATCCCTATTCATTTATATATGGGCTAAGCAAATGATTTTTTTAACTACTATGATACTCGTTAGTTTGAAGTTCGAATATGAAAATCATTAAATTATCTTCCATTTTCATACCCCTAATAAAATTATGTAATATATTGGGGGTAATAAAAGTATTAAATTTGGAGAGTATCTTCATTATCTCATGCATGTTCAATATCACACTATGATTTAAAATGTTGTAATTTATTACAAAGTGATGATCTCATATGCAAACAATTTACTCTAAATGCAAAAGTAGACATGTGTGATTGAACTTCAATTGGCTAGTTCAATATTCTTAGTAGATTGCTATCTTGAGATTGAGACCTTCCTTAATGAGATTCATCCATCAAATATGATATCTAGCTTTTTTTTCTACGTTTTGATTTTCATTGAAAAGAACCGTTATCAAGTCATTTGTCGCTTCTTTGTATGTCTTAACCACTTAATTCTTTCTCATTTCTATATTTGAGATCTCCAACTTAAAACCATGTGGATAATCAATAGACTGATATAGTCACTATTTCTTCTATATGACAAATTTTTATTTGATATTGTATGCGAAATTAAACCTAATTTTCAATAATAAATCTGCAGCCCAAATAGAATGTACACCAATATTCAGAACACCGCATAAGCAAGCCAAAAAGTATAGTTAAAACCTCACTTGCATCAATGGAACCCATAAATTAATTTAGTTATTCTTTTGAGAGATAATTCATACCTAGAATATAGATAAAATTATCATTCTCTTTATCATTTGAAGGTTGATTTGTTCCACCAACAACCTCTACTTATCTTCACATGCATAAGATTTTGTCAGAGCATTCATGTTTTAAATCTAAACAATTTGTAACAACCAAAACAATGACTACAAATAGAATAACTCCTATTTTTTTTATAAAAGAAATCTGATTACCCTTTGGTGTTGGCGGGTAACCCGATGCTATATTTCCACTGGTCTTGGAAACTCCATGATTTTGTTACCAGTTGTTGCTTGACTGTCGCATAGACACATACTGAAAACACATAAGGAATTAGTAAAAAGTAGAGATGCGAAAATGGAGGTAATAGAAGGTGATGAATAAACGAATAAAGGCGAAGAGTTGGAAAGGGATGGGATTAGGATTTTATTAATGGAGAGGAACCAAGATGGCATGGTAACAGTCGTAATTAATACTATAATGAGTGGAATTTCTAACTCCCGGTCAGAAGAATTAATTAACATTACTCTCAAACTTCTATTTCTTGGATACAATGGTGGAAGTCTGACCATTGACCACTTGAATCGGCTTACAGGGTCTAAATCGAGTTGATTGATGTGAAATTGGGCTTTGAATGTGACAACCCAATTTCATCTAGCCTAACAGATTGGTATGTATTGTGTTTTTATAATCATAATTGGGCCTACTATCGTTGTTGGGCTGAGGTAAATGACACAAAGTAGAAGGCCCGCTACTCAACCTAATTCTTTTTTTTGTACATAAATGATTATTAGTATTTTTCAAGGATTAATGTCTAATATGTAGTCACTAATGGTATCATTTAATATTTTGGCTTCAATTTGGAATTCCTTTAGATTTAATGAATATCAATTGGTAGGAAATTTATTGTTTTCAACGAATGCCAAATTTTATTAGATTATTAGATTAGGAAGGATTAGGATTATGATGGAAATAAAAATATTAAATTCAATATTATTAATTTAAACCACCCCTAATCTTTATATATACTAGGACCTTCGGGCCCGTGATTGTTTCTTTTTTTGTATTTTTTGTTTGTTTCCTTTATTTTATTGTGTAGTTTTTTTCTATGCTTTTTCTTATCTTTTTTTTCGTGCCCCAGTGGTTTTATTGTATTATTATTTTTCTTTAAAGAATAATAATACATTAAAATACTATATGAATATTATTATGTTGGTTGTATTGTAGTTACATTTTGAATTTTTCAACAATCCTATCTAATTGACCTAATTAAAATGTTTTATGTACAGAATAATAATACAATTTAAAATACTCTATTAATATTTTAATCTAGTTTTATTTGATCTATATTTCGAATAATCCATCTACCTTATGTAATTAAGACCATGAAAATGATAATCATTTACTTTTTCTATATATAAGAGTGTTTATATTAGTGACCTAACACTAATAATTGTCCCTTTTTTTCATATTCTTAGTGGTGTAATTATTCTCGTTGTGTAAATTGGTTTGAGACAAAGGTCGCTTACTTTGGTATTTAATAAATTTGTATGTCATTGTAATTCATGATATTAGATACCGTCATATATTTATCTACTAATTCTCATTGTTTTCCTTGAATAAAACTTACGAATATTCCACCAACTCTATCTAATTTAGGCCAATAAATTGATATTCATTTACTTTTTATATGTATAATTGTGTTTATATTAGTCAGTCAACATAATAATTTTTTTCTCGCCATATTGTTAGTGGTGCTCGGGCCTAGGGTGCTGGCCGTAGGTTTGAGGAGCTGGAGAAGACATCGTGTAGACCGGTGGTGGCATATTGTGTGAGTAAATGGGTGGGAGTGGTGGTTGCCCGGGTAAGGAATGCATAGGCTGGCCACTCACGGCAGCTTGGTAGGTCACTTGAGTGTGGGTTACTTGGGGCCTATTAGGTGTGTTAGAAGAATCTCTGATCTCAAAGTGTGAGCCTAGATGGGTAGGCGGTGGAGGTAGAGCAGGGCAAGTCTCAACGGCCTCAAACATGGCATCATCCTATCTAGATTGTCATTCATCTTCTTGAACATACCAATTAACTCCGGGTGAATGGATCATGAGTTATAACGATTTTAGTGAGAGTATGCAAACAGATAATTGATATAAACTGTTCATAGCCTGACTTCAGATGACTCGTTCTCCCTCGTCTAGAATCTGATTTGAGTGATTTCAAATCCCAGAGTTAGATAACAGAATCTAGTTTCGTCGCTTAAATTTTGATATGATTCTATGGAATGGATCGAGACTTATAACGATTTTATTGAGAGTATGCAAATAGATTCAGGAAGAATTCAACAAAGGGAAGTTTATGGATTAAGATTCGAGGACGAATCTCTTTAAAGAAGGAGAGAATGATGCGGGAGCATCAAGGGAATCAAGGAGAGATTCATTTGAAGATGAAGATGATCTAGATTCTTAGCTTAATGTTGAATTTAATATGTTTAATAAGTGTGGTATGTGTGTTTGTTTGGAGTCGGTTCACCATGTTTTAGAGTCGGTTCACTTGCTTTCTTAAGTTAGTTTCGGTTAAGGTATATTGCTAAATTGGCGAATTTTAGTTGTAATAAGAAAATTGAATGAATTTTTGGAAAACCCAGATTGTGTGTGTTTGGGAGTGTCTTCCCCTTTCATCTCCTCCAATGGAAGTTGGAGAAATGGATCGTATGTTTGTGAGATATAGGATGTGTTTCAACATTCATGAATCATCCTCCTTGTGCCTCACCCATCCATAGGTGTTGTGTAAGGTCGTAGAGATGAGGGTTCTTTTCCCTTTTGATGTTGTTTTTGTTCCAAGTGAGTTCATGGGTTGCATCATTGATTCATTATCATTTGGTGTGGTTCTTGATCCTTTGAGTGTATTGGTTTCATCATAATGTAGATGGATTCTTTTTTACCAAGCTATCTTTTCCTTTTCAAGTTGTTCTCTTTTTCATCAGGATTGAGTCAGTTTTGAGAGTCCTAAACACCTTAAACACATCAAGTTCCGCAGATTTGTTGTTCTTCATCAAGTTCATCATTAATTGAGGTTGTTGGTGCTATATCGGGCTCATACGGAGTCATTTCCGTATCAGTTTCTATATAATAGTGCTTGATGTGTTAGCATTAGTGTATAGTTTATGTTAATTAGTGCACATTTTTTTATCATTAGTGCATGGTTTCTTTGTACTAGTGCATGATTTGTTTGTATTAGTGCATAGTTTTTTTTTGCAGTAGTGTAATTGTTTCTATGTACTAGTGCATGGTTTATGTGCATTATTGCATGGTTTTATTAGAATTAGTGCATGATTTACGTTTATTACTGGATATTTTCTTAGTATTAGTACATGATTTTTATGCATCAGTGTGTAGTGTGGTGACATTAGTACATGATTTATATACATTAGTGCATGATTTATGTACACTAGTGCTTGAATTCACTCTATTAATGTATTGTGCATAATGCATGTTTTCTATGCATTAATGTATGATAAATAGTCAACATTGGTCAACGCAGACAAATCTAGATGCTCCAAGTCTATTCTCGTTTTTCCTGATAATGCTCATTCCTCCTTGACACTTATCCATTATATTTTACTTTTTTAATTATTCAAATCATTTTAAATTTTCAAGTATAGAATGTCATTAACATCATGAAGTTTTAAGTTTAAGATATTGTTTAAAATATTAAGGTCTACAATGTCTTTTTTTAAAATAAGGATAACACGGGGATTACTTCTAAATTGAATGTCAACATGTTTTTTCACAAGCACTTTAGAATGATAGTAATTTAATTTGTGTGTCATATGCCATTTATTTAATATTTGTATACTGATAGGCACGTCCACGACGCGTCTATGGACGTATATTTAGCTTTATTTTACTAGAGTTATGGACATTATTACAACATATTTGGTCCATTCCATTATCCGACGCTATATTTCTGATTCGAGCTATTATGGTGCTTCTTAGAGATGAAGAGAAGATAAGGAAGAAGTGAAGACGAAGATGAGCATATTGAAGATCACGAAGGAGCTGAAAGAGTCGAAGACTGATCTCATTTCGGCGGCCGCTTATTCTCCGCTAATGTGAGAGTCATCAAGTTTATAAAAGACACTTTGGCGATCGCTGATGACACTTCATTGTCCGTCGATTTCCAGACGAGAATAAAAGACCGAGTCTTTTTACTATCTTTTTATTATGACTTCCACGGATTTTATTCTTAATTTACGAGTTTTTTTGCCAAATGGTAAAAAATTATATTAATGTCAAACACCCACATTAGTTCCCATACAACCACCTCAACATAGCCCTACCACGCCTACTACTAGAGCTAAGTTTATGGATCATTCTAAATCTACAAGTGGCAATAATCTCACTATCTATCATATCAACATTAACAAGTTTATTATTAAAAACAACATCATTCCTAAGTCTTCATGTAGAGTAGACAACTCCCATTAAAGCTAGCAAGTGACCCATGCAAATAGAATTGCTTGGCTTTGTACACGCAACAAACCAACTCTACCAAGATATGCAGAGAGTCAAGTCAAATCAAAACACCCTGCCAACTCATAACATTTTCCAAAATGGAGGTAACCACCCTGCATTCAAACCAAAATGAGACCCTGAATCGGTACCAGTCAGACAAAGAACACATTTATCATCCTGAACCGCCCCCAATAAATCATATTCGACTTTGTTGGAAGTCAATTCAAAGTAGCAAGCCAAGAAATAAACGACCATTTCCTCGGCTGAATGCCTTGCCAAACCACCTCACACCACGGGATCGGAACTAGCGGGGCACGAAGAACTCTGTATACCACCGTTGTGTCCAAACCCCCCGCCGGCTTCCCAAGACGACAAGGCAATGCGCAACCCGATTGAACTGAGCAAGCACCGACTCCTTAGACATAACAACACTCTTCCACACACAAGAAGAACCCTGAGAGTAGACCGCACACCACTTATCATCATGTTTCAAAAGATTTTGCCTTACTCAGACCGTCCAAATACTCCTTCTATTAACAAGGACATCAAACACTAGTCTGAACAAAAGAGTTTGTTCCATGAGAATAGCTCTTTAACCCCCAAACCTCCATCATCATACCATCTGTACACACTCTTCCACGCAACGAATGTGCGCTTATTACCTACCTCACTAGTCCAGTGATAAGATCTGCACATGGCCTCAATACATCTAATAACACTCTTCGGGAACTTAACAACCTGCATCCAAAATCCAACAATACTCTCCAACACAGATTTAATAATTTGATTGCATTCTGGATAAGAGAGATGCCTTGCTTCTCTACCTATTATAGCACTTTGGATTTTAATAAGGATAAGTTGAAAATCACCATGTCTGAGTCGTTTGGAGTGAAGGGGAGCATCCAGGTACCGAATCAGCAGCTTACCGATTTGAAACCCCTTGAACGTGGCTAGCTCAAGTCTGCGTGAAGCATCAAGACCCAAAAAGAACGTGCTCGTCTTGCTCGGGTTTGGAATCAGACCAGATTCACTAGCAAACAAGACCAACTTCTCTTTTATAATCTTAAGAGAGGACTTCATGGGCTTACAAAATATATGGAGATTGTCCGCGAAAGCAAGAGTCGATAGACCTAACTGCTTGCAACACGAATGGAAAAAGAACCCCTTCTAACCGCTTGCCTTGACCATACGCCTAGAAAACATCTCCATGATCAGAACAAATAAGAACATAGAGAGGGGATCCCCCAGACTCAACCCCCTCCCACCCTTAAAGAATCCTTCCACCTCCCCATTAATTTTTTGGTTTATTCACCTCCCCATTAATAATGGGGAGGTGGAAGGATTCTTAATTATTTTATTAAATTTTAGGGTTTAGTTGCCTTATCCTAGAAATAGAGCTTTAGAATTAGACTAAATTATCACTTTTTTCACTTTTTAGAATTCAAAATTTAGAGTATCATACTTTATTCTCAAGAGTTTTAGGAACTTATTTTTTGGTGTTTTGAGAGTTTTCTCCACAGGCTAGCCATGAATTCTTACTGTTTTATCTTTGTAGAACCTGGTATGGAGGGATAAGGTCCCAATTCTTAGTAAAACATTGAAGTATTATTTGGTATGATATTTTGAGTGATTTCGGTTTGGTTTAGCATTGTTCGGTTCTTTTATTTGGATTATAATGTTATTGAATTTTGATTTTTGATGCTAGATTGATCACCTAGGATTGAGATTGTTATTCATACATGTTAGTACAGATTAATGGGGTTCATCGTAAGCTATTTCTTTGAAATAAGCATGAGAACGTAGATTCGGTTTGAATTAGGTCTTTTGTATAGAGATTTGCATCGTAGGATAGTCACTAAATGCCTATTCCTTGGTGTTCTTAGTTTATTGCTTCCATTAATTTGAACTATAGACTTTTGTTGTAGCTAATCATGTTGGATAGGTCTAGTATGCTCATTTGAGGTGCTAGATCATTTTTGTATAGGAATAGGGTAAAAATGATAAGATATGTGTTCTATGAAATCACAATGATACGCACCACCTAATGATATGGATTTGCTTTGATAAGAAGATTCTCCAATTAGTTTTCCAAAACCATTTACCATTAATTTCTAGTCATTCTCCAAACCACAAACCCCCTTTGTTTTATACTTTGATTTGTCCAATTAAATCCTAAATAAGTCAATGCCTCCTATGATATTCGACCCTTACTTTTGTTGTATTCTAGTTAATAGAACTCAGTGAAGTTTAGGATTTAAAAGAGGTTGATACGTTTAGTCTTTTCTTGTTTTCACTAACGCGTTTGTTGTTTTTTCCTAAATTCGATTGTTTTGAAATACTATCGGCAAACCCAATCTAGGTTTGCCAAATTGGCCCTGATGTTGGGGATGCATAACATATCGACATATTATTTGGACTTTTTTAAAACATTTCCTAGCGCTGCTTCATGCTTGTTTTGATGACTCTTCTCTAATTTCACCCATTGTAGAGATAGAACGTGAATTCCATCGTTTTAGACGAGGAAGAATTTGGCAACAAAGAGAAGAAGTACATGAAAGTTTGTTCAAAAAGATGGATCAAACTTTGGAAGTTTTGACAACGACCAACTTGGGTTTTCTAACAACAGCTCTAGCTCTACCAACGCTCCCAGCTGGCCAAAAGTTCAAGCTAAAGACATGTGTAGTTCACTTACTACCCAAATTCACTGGCACAGTGAGAGAGGATCCCATCCAACACCTTGACGATTTGTGGAGGTGTGAGTTAATCTTTGAACATCGGATGTGGATGAGGAGCAAATGAAGATGAGAAGGACTGGTACCATACCCTTTCTTTGGGAAGTGTTACAAACTGGGTGGATATGAAGAAGGTTTTTTCTAGAGAAATACTTCCCCACCATTAAATCAAACGCCTTGAAGAAGTAGATTTGCAACATCCAGCAATAAGGCAGTGAGTCTCTCTTTGACTATCTTGAGAGGTTTAAGAAGTTAATCAAGAACTACTCATATCGTGGCTATCAGAACCACGACTTGGTCTTGTACTTCATAGTGGCCTTCATGAGGATTACCGCCTAATGCTTAACATGGCATGCCAAGGGAACATATTAGGCTTAACTCATTTAGCATCTATGAAGATATTCGCTACTCTAGCGGATGACTCAATATAGTATAATGTGCGTGGAAGAAAGAGTGTGTCCAGCACTACCAAAGCTGAATCTGATGAGGTAGCGCTACTTATGGAAGAAATCAAGATACTAAAGCTCTGAGGCACCACTCATCAAGTGAAGGCATGTGAATCATGTAGTGATGACTTACATCCTACAGACGCTTGTTAGTCATTCCAAGAAGAGGTGAATGTGGTTGGTTTCCAATAAGGGATGCCAAGGCCCCCTATAGAAGGCCAAAGCAACCAGACTTGGAGGAACCATCCTAACTTCAGGTGGAACAATACCGAGAACCAACTCAACCCTCCTCCTCGTCAAAACCAACAATATTACAACGAGATCATACGAGCTCTCACTGTGAGCAACACTGACTTATAAGGTTGGCTCAAACAAATTACCGACTCCATCACCAAATTCAATGATTTCGTGACCACTCTACAACAGCAAGCGAGTCAAATAGCCTATACCGTAGGACAACTTCAACAACAAATTTTGGGTCGTCTCCCATCCCAAACGGAGAAGAATCCCGACATATGCAATGTTAGGGTGTTGTGAGTGTATGAGGATATTCTAGAGAATGAGGTGAACAATGTTGGAGGACGAGATCCAAAGGCCCGGTGATCTTGTAGAAGCAGAAGAATAAAATGATAGAACAGATAGCGGCGCTTGCCAAAATTTGGAGGCTGATTTTGAAAACAATAGAACACCGTTCGGCGACCACCGCCTTGCTATCGGCGACCGCCAAATTCTAGGACCGAGAGACTCATAATACAGAGACATGTTTGGCGCCCGTCGGGCGGAAAATGAAAATTTTGAAACAAGTTTTGAAGAAAACGGAAGCATGATCGGTGCCCGCCAAAAATATGAAGCAAATTAGAGGAAACAGAAACTCTTTAAGCGCATGTCGCCCCTCTACCGGCACCCGTCGATCTACTTATGAAGAGCTCAAAGTTGTTGATAAGAAAGTGAGAGACTAATAGGCGCAGTCCCGTATGGCACCTAGAGTGGTTATTAGGCGTTTATCAGAGCATTTTGGAAGCATTTAGTCTTTAAATGAAACATATGATGCATCAGGACAAAAGACGACGAAGTGAAGACGAAGAAGCGAGAGAACAAAGAAGAAGACAACAGAGCCTAAACCGCGGTCACGGTCAACCGACCGCGGTCGCGCCATTCAACACGGTTACCATTCAACAGAGATCAAACCACGGTCGTGCCTTCTGTTTCATTCCAAATCCGGAAGTCTTTGTAACCGCTTTCTCCTTTATGGACTTTTAAGTAGTTTCATTTTTTTCTTTCTAGGAGGGGATTAAGAGTAGTTTTTCTAGGGTTTTGACCATATTCTCTCATATTCTCTATTGCATTTTCTCTCTAGAAACTCTTAGATTATTTTCTCTTGCAAGGATGATGAGGAACTAATGCTCACTTTTCGGATTGAGGCTCTCATATTTGGCTAGATTGTAAAATTCTAAACCCCTTATGTTTTATTCAATATAAAGTTGTTTTGATATTTCTTGTGCTTGAGGTTTGATTGATTTATGTTGATTGTTCCAGAGTAGCTAACTAGATCAATTGATGCTTATCATATTGCTAGAACTAGACAATTTGATTTGAAAAGTCTTGTTTTGTGATAGCAAGCATGCATCTTGTGTAGATTTATCAAATTCGTGTCTAGTATACGATGATTTGTCTATGATATTGCATGAACCTATCTTTTCTTGATCTTAATGCTATTGTGTTATTGAATCTTGGGACTTCCTTGGTTATAGAAACAATAAGGGTTTTTAGGACTATTTGGACTAGTTGCTTTCTTAGAACAAATATTAGGACAACTTATTGAATGGTATGAACATAGGCTATTAGGAATCTAGAATCTATTGCCAATCTGTATGCTGAGATCTGAAGAGTGAATGCTTTAAGTCATTACTTCTTATTCCTTGTGTTTGCATACTTTTGTCACTTGCAACCAACCCCCCAGTCCTTATTAGTTAATCACATATAAGCTTTAAAGGGATAACCGAATCCCTTGGGTTAGACCCTTACTTACCACTATATTCTATAGCGGTAGTTTGGTAATTCTTTGATAAGGCATAAGACTTTAGCCTTTGTCAGAGACCGTCATACCTTGTGGTGTGGTCATCTCCCTTCTAGTAAGTCTTCTAGCGGCCACCACCCTTCTCTCGACGCTCGCCGATCTGAGCAAGACATGGAGAGTGAATATTATTTTGTCACTCCTAGCCGAGACTCAAAGAAGAAGAATGATAGCCTCTAAAATCTAAGTCAAGAGCTACACGAGCTACGTCAAACCCTTGAAGATCTAGAGAGAGACATTGTAGCTCGTCGAGTGCTATACGAGGCTAAGTGTAGAGAAGAAGAGAATCTCCAAAGACAGAACTCCCGCATTTGCAAGGAAGCTCGCGAACGTCGGCATTACATAGAGCTGCTTGAACAAGGGTTCGGGTACAAGTGTACGGATCCGAGCTACATTTGAAGGGCACTGGAAGAGGAACATGAGCTTGACTCCAGTGACTGATGCTCTGTATTAGGTGTGAACATGAGCTTGACTCCAAAAGAGGAACATGATCTTGACTCCAGTGACTGAGCTTGACTCCATTGGATGATGCTCGTTGTCGTCTTAGCTTCGAGAGTGACGACTCGAATGAGGTACAACACAAACCACTACCACCCCTTGGAGGTTGCTTTCGACTGATTATTATATCTAGCAACTCCAAGAATAGTTGTCCACCACACTAGGGTAACCTTAATAACCCAATTGTGCTTGGCGATTCCTCTTCGGACATCAATGAGGTAGTAGACTCTCACGCCGTACGACGTGTTGCGGCAATCAGTTGTGAGAACAAAGATAATTATCTTGGAGAAGAGATACCCTATGAGGAGACGTTATTATCAACTCTAAGCGAGTTGGAAATGTATGAGACACGGAGGAATTTGATCGAGGCGTTCAAAGACGTCGAAGACTCACCCCTCTATGTGGAGATGATGACGAATCTGGTCATTGCGCACATTTTGGATGAGATCGCGACCATGAAGAAAAAACAAGAGGAAAGGCTTTTAAGTGGAAGAAGAAGAACGCCAACCACATGCCAATGAAGGAGGAGGATCCCGGGATGTTCACTATTCCCATCAACATCAGGAAGATGAATGTAGACCAAGCCCTGCTCGATCTAGGTGCGTCTATTAATGTTCTCCCTTCTTACCTTTATTATGACCTTGGTTTGGGTCCTATGCAGTTTACTAGAGTCGCTATTCAATTGGCTAACAAGAGAAACATACTCCAACTCGGTAAAGTGGAAATGTATGGGTTCGTGTGGGTGATTTTACTTTCCCCACATACTTTTACGTGATGGAGACTAAGTATGAGCCTAAGGCGGTTTCCGCCATTCTAGAGAGACCATTTATGAAAACCGCAAGCGCGGTTATTGATGATCCATTGGTTCATTCCCTCAACGGGATTGAACTAGTTGTGCAGGGCTCGAACACCGGGATAACTTTACTAGGAGGACCTAGTCCCCGAGATGTTGATATACTTGTGCAGATTGAGCACAACACTAGAGGGAACCCACAACAGTCTAAGCATGGGGAAGGCAAGAAGGCGTGCGGACCTAGGGTTAGCAAGCCTAGGAAGAAACACAAAAAGGGCGTACTCACATAGCTACAAATTTTAACCGTCTTGAAATTGGCAAGTGAAAACTCCCAAGTGTGTGGACAACTCTTTCGTGAGTTGAATTAGATGAGAGTCGAGCCATGACTCTAAACAAGGCGATTCTCGGGAGGCAACCCGAGCAAGGTAGTTTTTCTTTTTCTCTTAGTTTAGGTTGTATTTTGAATTCGTAGGTTAGATTTAGTCATTGAGTCGTTTTCCGGAAAACAAATTTTGAGCAATATTCTAAAATTATTTTGTCTTTTGAACCAAAGTTTTTCAAAACCGAGTGGAAGCAATGTTTTGTGAGGAAAACATGTTGAGTGTGAAAAAGATATGAGTGATCAAATAAATAGAGAGTAAAAGAATAGAGTGGAAAGAAAAAAAAATAGAAAAAAATATTGTGAAACCGAGATAAGAAACGAGGAAAAAGTCACCGAGTGTTAAAAACAATGTGAGCGAGCAAGTGTTTCTTAGGTGTGAGATGGTCGATGAGATCGAACCGAATAACAAGAGAGTTGTGTGAAAAGAAAGAGTTGACGAGTGTGTGCATTTTTGGTGAAGACTCCTGGAACATCAAAGCTAAAACCGAAATTACCAAAATGCCCTTACTCTCTCATCATCTTCTTCCTTCCCCCACCAACTTTCTTAAAACCCTAACCATATCAAACACATCCCTCCCTCTCCTTCCAATTCACCACTTTTAAAACCCTCTGCTCCTCCTAATTTTAACCACAAATCCACAAACCCGCTAAAATCCCATCCTTTCCCCTCCAATTTCGAGCAAAGACTCAAATTTTACCCACGTCCCACTTTCGGCGCCCGTCGACCATACCTGCAAAGTGAAATTTCGCGAATTCCAGCCAAAAATTTAGGCCAAATATATCCCATTACCTTCTTCGTCCTCCGATCTACAAATTGAGGGGTGATTTGGCTCGATTGGAAGAAGTCTGAACCACCGGGTTGAAAGTTCTTTGTTTGTTGAGTTTTGGTTCCAGTATTTTAGGGCCCGCCGATTGAAGTGAGAGGAAGATTTTCCCAAGCCGTGCCTGCGATAGTTAAACTCGGAGTTTTGAGTGAAGATTCCGGTGACAGCCGAACCATTTTCGCGCCCGTCAGTGAGGATCCTACAAAACACATTTCCGAACCTCCAGCCGCGCCCGCCGATTACCCTTCTGCTCGCCTTTTTTGTACTTTGTTTTTCCAAGATTTCCATTCTGTGATTTGAGTATGAGTTCCACACACCATGCTTCATCCTCCAGGGCTGGTTCGAGCCATGGGCCTCCTAAGAAAAAGGCAAGAAAAGTCGATGCAGTCAATATATCGGCTAATGCGCATAACCGATACATAATGAGCACCATGTTTTTTCCACACCAACTTCAACCGGAAGTTGGAGACGACATTTTTTTGCAGAAGATGTGTGCTTACGCCAATTTGTGTGGGTTTTTGGATGAGTACACGTCGATGTACGTGAGTTAGACGCGAGTGTTTTTATCGACTCTCCATATCAAAGAGAGTGAGGGGGTGATCAAGTTCACCTTGGGTGGATGAACGACACAGATTTAAATTTAGGATTTGCTCGATATATTTGGTGTCATAGTAGCGCCTGTACCTTTCACCACAAAAGGAGCAGGTGCACTTTGATTTCTGGTTCAGGTCCACGAGATTGAACTACAACTCTAGCATCACGAATTACAACTATTCATGGTCACATCCCTGCCTTCATCTCACCCACAAGGTGATTTGTATGGCCTTTTTTTGGCCAACCGGAGGTCAACAAGATCTCCCTTAGAGACTTGAGAGTGATGTGGACTTTCACGTGGAACGGCACCGCGATTATGGAGCGGGTAGGTTTGTTTCTAAAGAGTTGTTTGAAGTTCTAGAGTGATAGGCCTGGAAGAATTTGCATCGGAGGGATGACTACATCGATTGGGAATGCGTTAGATCTTCACCACCTCAATGATGAGCCGGTTTCTCTGATGTATCAGTTCAATGTTGTCCGGATGAGGGACTTTCACATGATTTGGACCGATATTTTATGCCAGCAGGGAAGAGCTGTGTTCGATCCTCCGCGATACGATCCGATCTTCGTGGTGTGAAAGATCACTTCGGGTTCGATCCTTCATGTCTAAGCAAGCAAAGAGTCTCATCAGTTGGCCCGGACAGTAAAACGGACGGGCCCGGTACCTAAATAAATGGTTTAAAAAGAAATGAATAAGTGAATAGGATGAAAAGAAGCAATAAAAAGTTATATGTGGTATTACTTGAGTTGAGTTGTGATTTTTGTGTGCTTTCGATGGTGTTAGAGCTCGTGATATTCTTGTCACAGATTATAAAGCATGTTAGGAAGAGTAGTTGTCATTTGTTTGATCTTGAGTTATTATCCTTAATATATCACTTGGATAAAGACATATGTTTCATATTTTAGTAATTCATTGTCGTGTACTTGCATAGGACAAATATAGTTCAAGTTCGGGAAATTGTTGATACCATGTTGGGTTAGTTTAGAGTCTTATCGAGTCTTGCACTGTTTTCTTTTGAGGATTTATGGTAGAGTCGGAGTCTAAGTCCATGCTTTGATGATTGCAGGTACCTAGGAGTTGAAGTGTTGATCGACAACCACTGCTGTCAAGTTCTTTCATACTTGCTGAGACCCAAGTAGTTTGCTGCAACTTACTCGAGGATGAGCAAGGTCTAAGTATGGGGGTGTTTGATAGGAAATACATTACATGGTGCATTCAGTGGTCATTAGCATCATTTATAGGTGATTTGGAATTACTATGGAGAATATTACTGTAATCCGGACCTCGCAGAGCAAAGATGTTATTCGTGAGGATTACATGCATTCTAGAGAAGACAAAGAGAAGATAGTCAAAAGGACAAAGGCGCGACCGCACAAAAGACGACGCAGCTTCACAGAGCTAAAGAGGTCATGGCTTGTCCATGCCACTGTTTGCGAGCGAGAATCCCAAATTTGTCCTAGGCGCAACCACACCCACATAGATGCGACCACGCCTCTTTTGGGCCGAGAGCGCCGCGAGAGCTTTTGTCCGAGATTCACTTTGGGCCTTCTTTCTACCTCTTTTCTGATGAAGCTTCAGGCTAGGGTTTTCAGTAGTAGCTTGCTTATGTTTTAGTTTAATAAATAGGACTGAGAGCTTGGCCTCGACCCCATCCATTGTTATCCCTCATTTCCTTATATTAATTTTACTTTGTTTAGAAAACCATGTCAGAGTAGTTTTCCTTGCTTTGTTCAACAGGTTGAAGCCTACAGATGATTGGTTGTAAGAGTTCTATTTTGTTTCTATGTCATAATTAAGTTGTTTCATCTCTCTTGCACTTATTTGTATTATTGGATTTGATTTATCTGTCTGGCCTGATCATATAGGTATAATAGATCTATTCATATTGCTAGTTTTGACTTGTCCGATTTGGAGAGTCTTACCATTAGGTAGCAAATCAATGCATGACCTAGTTGGGATTGTTGTTCTAGGGAGAGTTGATTGTGTATTAAATATCGACCTTGATTCAATGGTACTGCATGCACCTATTTATTCATGAGTTCATTGTTGCTTGATTATTAAATCTTGATAGTTTCAGGGTTGTAGTTGAGTAAGGGTTATTAGGACTAGTTAGACTATTAACTATATAAGTACAGGGATTAGGACAAACTTAATATATGAATTATAAGATGAACCCGATAGTCATTAGAAGTCAATGATCAACCAATCATTCTGTTGTGTGGACACTTGTTGAATAAGGCGTTTTCTCATTATTACATTTACAATCTTTGTTAGTTTAGTTGCAATCATCCCCCCTTTTTAGTTACTATAAAGTTGATCTCATTGAGAACACAAGAACTGAATACCTAACTCCTTGTGGCATTCGACCCTTTCTTGCCACTTTACTAATCAGAGTAGCTGGTTAGGTTTTATTATTATGATAGGGAACATCGGCCATTTTGGCCCCGTCAGTGAGATCATTATTGATGAGAGTGTTAAATGAAAACCCGAAAGGGCGCTTAAGTAAGAATTGAAGTTAAAAAAAATGAGTATTTAGGATGGTTCTTTTCCACATTTTGGCACCAGTGACATAAGCTGATGGAGTATAGGAGTGTTTCGGGTAGCTTTCAGAAGGAGCAATGGGATGTGGATCAATTTCTATTTTATTTTCACCTGTCATTTGAGCTTACATATTTAGATCTCTTTGATGAAGTATCTTGAGCTTCCTCTGCATATCATATGAGGTACTTTTATCATTATTTTTCTATTTGGAGATGCACTTTTGGCAATGGTATGGAGTAGATACTAGGATTAGACTTCTTTTTCGGTGTTTGATGTATATTGTTGTGGTTGTGCTATGTGGATCTTTTCTCTAGGAATTGGCGGTTGAGCTGCATTGTTGAGATAGACATTATCTAAAGGAGTATGTCATTACATGGTGTTTGAGGAGGAGATGTGTAAGATGGAGATAAGATTTTTCTTTTTGATTTTTTACCTTTATTTTAGAGGAGACTTAGGATGTTCATTACTTTTATCGGCTGTGGTTACTTGGGTCATATGATTACATGATTATGAGTGACTACTATTGTGAGGATTAATAACATTATACATTGAGATTAGACGATGATGTATAGGTTGGATTGGATTAAGGACGAGCTTGTTAGGTGTTACAGTCTATGTGAGCGTTTTTGTACTTGGGCTTTCTACATGGGGATTATTGAGAGTAGAGTGGTATTCTTTTCCATTCGGGATGAGTAGAAATATAAGTGTTGGGATGTTTGATAGGAACATCTACGACACATCTATGAGCGTAGATTTAGCATCATTTTACTAGACTTATGGGCATTATTACGACATATTTGGTCCATTCCATTATCTGGCGCTATTTTTCTGAGTTGAGCTATTATGGAGCTTCTTAGAGATGAAGATAAGATAAAGAATAAGTGAAGACGAAGATGAGCATATTGAAGATCATGAAGGAGCTGAAGGAGTCGAAGACTGGTCTCATTTCGGCGACCGTCTATGCTTCAACGACGCTCGCTGATGTCAAAGTAACAAAGTTTACAAAAGACACTTCGGCGGCCGCCGATGACATTTCAGCACCCACCGATTTCCAGACGAGAATAAAACACCGAGTCTTTTTACTATTTTTTTGTTATGGTTTTCTCAGATTTTATTCTTAATTTCCGATTTATTTGAATGATATTATTAGTTTTTAGGGTTTAGTTTTGTTACCCTATAAATAGGGCTTTAGAATTAACAAAATTATCACTTTTTGAATTCTGATTTTTGATGCTAGATTGATCACCTAGGATTGAGATTGTTATTCATACATGTTAGGACAGATTAATGGGGTTCGTCGTAAGCTATTCATTGAAACAAGCATGAACTTAGATTCGGTTTCAACTAGGTCTTTTTTGTAGAGATTTGCATTGTAAGCTAGTCGCTAAATGCCTATTCACTGGTGTTCTTGTCTTATTTCTTCCATTGATTTGAACTATACGCGTTCATCATAGTTAATCAAGTTGGATAGGTCTGGTATGATCGGTTTGAGGTGCTAGATAATTTTTGTATAGGAATCGGGTAAAAAAACTAGGATATGTGTTCTATGAAATCACAATGATATGCACCACCAAATGACATGGATTTGCATTGTTAAGAACATTTTCCAATTAGTTTTCCAAAACCATTTATCATTGTTTTCTAGTCATTTTCTAAACCATAAAACCCCCTTTGTTTTATACTTTGATTTGTCCAATCAAAGCCTAAATAAGTTGATGCATCCTATGCGATTCGATCCTTACTTCCGTTGTATTATATTTAATAGAATTTAGTGAAATTTACGACTTAAATGGTGTCGAGACATTAGTCTTGCCTTGTTTGAACTAAGAGTCGCGTTTGTTGTTTTTGCCTAAATTAGATTATTTTGAAATACGACTGGCAAACGCAACTACTCTTGTCATATGCTTAAAATAAAATAATTTATAGATATATATTATAGATTTTAAATATATAAATAAATAATATTAATAAAAATAGTCAAGTGAGAATGAACTTTATAATGAGAAATGAGAATGAACATGAACAATCCAAATTTTTCACTGTTAAAATCCATGCACTTTTGAACAAACTCTTGCACTTTAATGTAAAGCTCATGCACTTTTCAGCAAAACTCCTGCACTTTATATTAAAACTAATGCCCTTTTAACCAAAACTCATGCACTTTGCACTAAAGCTCCTGCACTTTTTTTAAAAGAAAGTCATGCATTTTATGGTAAAACTCATGCACTTTTCAATAAAACTCATTCACTAATACCCAGAAACTATACACTAATACACATAAACCATGCACTAATGCCAACACACCAACCACGTACTAAAACAAAGAAATCATGCACTAACACACATAAGCATGTACTAAATCAAAAAAATCTTTACTAATGCTAAAAACACAAAACATGCACTAATGCTAACACGAACCCATTGATCGACAATAACTGTAGGTGACCGTTGCTGACCAGAATTGACCAAGCGTTGACCGTTGACCGTGAATGTTGATTGTTGACCAGTTGCTCAATTCCAGTCATTGGATTTTTCTAGATCTAATGGCTAGTATGTATTCTTATTTCACATTTAAGTGTCCATTCTCATGTGAACCGATCCATAAAAATATGTCATATTAAGTCACAATATAAGTAAATATCTTTCTCATAGGTAATAAATAGTAATTTTGTTTATATAATACTTTTTTTTGTAATTGTGATTCTATGTATTCTTTATTTTAGTCATTTCCTATTATTTTTTATAAGGTATTTTTATGATCAAATATAAAAGATAATGTTGAATTTTTAATATACTAGATTTTCCCTTGCATATAAAACAGAATATTTTGTTTCCAGTTCAGATTAATTTCTTCCTTATGTATGCCAATTTGAATTCCATGTTGTTGTAGTCAAAAAATAACAATACTCTTAAAATTTGACACGTGTAAAAAATTGTTCAGAGTTAATGAGAAGCCAACATTTGTCCAAATCAATGGCAGGCTGACACATAAACTATTTTTTCATGTTGCTTTAGTGTTGTTGTCTTGGGAGAAAGACGTTAATACTTAAATTGATTGGATTGAGGTAATTAGTCGATCAATTGAAGTATGATTTGAGAGAGAATGGAAAAGGATAACAAATAACTGATGAAAAATAATTGAGATTGATTAATTTGATTGTGAGTGAGTGATTACAAGAAAGCCTGCAAATAAATCTTAGCCCATGCCTATTTAAATCTAATCACACCAAGATACCACGTCCGTCTAACGTCCCACTCCACGTCGTCCATTCCCCGGATATTTGGTCGAGGAGGTTAGTCACTGGGCAGTGTCACAATCCACGTCATTCATCTGCAACAACTACCTTCTTCCGATTTAATTCAAACACTTAATAACCGGGCCTTATATTTTGATTACTCGGCTGATCCGCCTATGGGCCCGAAAATTATACCAACGATATAAATGACATAAGCCGCTTGACAGTTTTTAAACGGTTATATCTTTCCACTTGATGCATGACATGTGGCACTCCATCTTTTTACCAAGCATGACGATTTACAAGGATATAATTACCCAAAAGCAGGCGTCCCTTCTCATTATTGTTTCTGTAAAACATATCAGAAGGTAATTTCTTTCTTCTATCTTCTCCTTTTACAATGTATACCCCTTTGTCTTTGATCGATCCTACCCCTGGTTCCGATGATTAACTCCCAACGTTCTTCCTGGATGAAGCCGGTGCTGCCCTGAAAACTTTCTCCGGTGGAAATGGAGGAAGTGTAAGGCCGGGAAGTTTTTGGCGAAGACTGTAGCGATGATTCCCGACATTGAGGAGAGGGACGATGCTCGCTATGAAAGATGGATCTACTTCTATGACTACCCTTTCAAGATAGGGCATATTTCCTCTCTCTCCTTTGGTTCAGGGCATCCTCCAACTCAGCGATCTCTTCCCATGTCAAATGATGCCCAGGCCTGGAGGATATTGTGCGTCTCGGTCTGCCTCAATGAAAGGTATGATTTTGTGATCATCGCTGACGATGTTGACTATTGCTACCTTCCGTAGCCCGTCAAGTCTCATCAATACAGTCTACAGAGTCGAGTGTTGTGCATGCCTCTGGCTTTGAGTCTGAGTGTCAAAGATTGTGGGTGGAAGAAAAGGTTTATTTGTGGAAATAGCGTTACTAGGGGTTAATTGTCAGTTCCTCGGGACCCAATGACAATGGAAAGGTAAGCTTTTACTTGCATGTTCACTTTGTTATGGAGTCGTCTAACCTTGTGTCGTTAATTTATATGTAGAAACAGCGATCTTCGAATGCCAGTCAGACCCAACCATTGAGGCAAGGATCAGCCATGTCTTGGATGTATCCCTTAGCAAAAGAAATTTTGACAACTCCACAACACCTTACCCTCTCCTGCTTGTCATGTCATCACCTGTTAAGTGTAAGTAAACGTTCAACATCTTGTCTTTCGATTACGCTACACTATGTGCCTTATTTATCATGCATTTCATGTTGTTTCATCATCTTCCTCCCGTGGAATCACTCATCTGACTGCTAAGAGCCTCATGGAATCTATAAGGAAGAATAAGGTGCCTGCCTCCGCACCATCTGTCAAACCATCTGATGCCCATTGTCAAAGAATGGAAATAGGCCTATTGACAACAACGTCGATTAGATAACCCCCTACAAGGTCTCGAAGTTCAATATTGACTTTAGCAATATCGTATCCCTATCGACTGTAGAGGGGGTCGAAGCTTTGTCTATACTAGAATTTGGACGACACGGTGAATTCTTCGTGGATGTATGGTCTCCCATTGTTTCTGCATTGGACATATTATCCTTCTTTGACCATCTACCTGTGTTGCATGCTTTCCAACATCTTCAATACAGCTACGGCAAGGCCAAGAAGTTGTGTGTTACTACGAGAAAAATCTAGACTACAGCGAGGGAGAGTTGGTTGAGACGAAAGCCAAGATGAAGACTGTTGAGGAGCGTGTTGAGGCGGTTGAATGTTTTGCTAGATCTCAGGTGTCGGATCACAAGGCTCGTATTGCAGAGGTTGAAGAGGAGCATTGCCGACTCAAAGCTCTATGTAGGGATTTCTACAGGTACATGTGTACCAAATCCAAGGTCAAAATGATCTAGGACTATTAGAGAGGGAGCATGTTGATTGGGACCTTGCGACGGAGAGCGAGTCGATGGACAGGGGACTACCTTAACCATTTCCCCCATGCCGATCACTTGAGGGCCTGAAGGATGCTCTCCAAGGACGGAGAGTTTGGTCAACCCTCTACTTTAAATGAAATCACCATGGAGGATGCTGATGAGACCAAGGAAGATGACGTCCCAGCCGACTGATGATCCACCTGCCCTGTTATCCTTGTCATGAAGACGCTTATGTTAATTTGTGATGAACTCTTTTATTTTCAGGCTTTATGTTTGGATTGATGAAATAAAGTCCTTCGACAGTGAAAGAAAAGACATTGTGTTTTGGCGGCCCATCGACCATAGCGGGTCGCATATATGTAAGTATGACTTCAAACCATTAGTTCGTGGCGTATACTATTTTTGTTCCTTCAGATTTGTGTTGATTCTTTTCTTGATGCCGCATCATACTCTGGCAGTGTCGTCGGATTGTTGACTCAGAACGGGCCGTGATGTGTTTTTCCAGTCGATGAAGAGGAGTAGGCCTAAGATGTCATGTAAACACGTGTTCCTCGTGTTACCAATGGAGAAAACAAATTGCATTTTGTGTGGAATAAAAGAATAGCATCGAGCCACCGCTTCCACGATGATGATTACTTGAAAAGTTCTATTCCTGAGACTTCACGTTGCCGCGAAGGATAGTGTCCCAGTTCTATGCGAAAAAGAGAAGGAGGTTTAAGTTGAAAAATACGCTCATCATTACTTTCCGCCTCTCATAACCATCAAACCATCCATTTCCAAAAGATCTAGCGGAAACAAGGAAGATAAATGCTATCGAGTTATTCTAGACTTTTTGCAAATGTGAATCCTTATTCCGTTGCTTAAACTTGCTATTAAAATCCCTCAATATGCTCGGTTTTTGAAGGATATTTCCAATATCAAGAGGTAACAACAAAGCCAGAAGAAGAAGAAGGTCCAAGCGAGCGAGCAAATCTCCGCAATCTTACAAAAGCGAGTTCTGAAAGAGTCGATGATCCATGTACCTTATATATCCCATGCACTATTGGAAATAAGTTTATTGACAAAGTTATGCTTGACCTTGATGCATCTATAAATGTGAGTCCTTCACCTATTTACGAGTCGTTAAGATTTCCACCATTACAAAACACTAACTTACAGGTACATTTAGTAGATGAAAGTTGTGTTCGTCTTAGAGGTGTGATTGAAGATGTGTTAGTTATGTCTGATTTAAGCTGTGTTAGTTATGGTCGATAAGCTATCTTTTTTGTTGATTTCTATGTACTTGACATATGTAGTGATATGAATCCACCTATCATGTTAAGTGGACCTTTTGACAATACAGTCATTGATGTTTAAAGAGGGAAATTGACTATGGAGATTGACAAGGACAAAGTAGAACAAAACATGAGTCCCATTGATTGAAATTCTCTTTGCGTGTTCAGTGTAACTAATTCGAGTCTCTCGGAAGAGTCACATACAGATTCAGAGAATGCCACAGTCAATAATCCAATGATTATGATTAATGAGATTGTTGTCCAAGATGAGATCAAAGTTTGTTTATTGAGAAAAGAAGTGAGCCTCCCGACCTTGCATTGGGAAATTTTCCTTATCTGTTGAATGTGGACGATGAGAAGCCGAGTGTATGTGATGTTGTAGTGTAGGTTATAGGTGCAGAAGAGAAGAATCCTCCAAACTTTACTAAGTATTGGGGGGGTTTATGAATCTCTCTTGAATGCTCCAAATGTGCTCTAAATAGCTTATAATAGCACCAAAATATCGCTAAAATCTTGCCTATAAACACATCATAAACATGTATATCATGCGTGTATGAGAACTCTTGTACTGTCAAACATTGTGTTTGTATTTAATGAAAAAAAAAGTGTGCACTTGTGACGTTGTTATCGTTATGCACACGTCACATTTAATATTTCTGATGAATACCCAATACGAAGTATCTGATAAGCACAGGGTCGATGCCACAGAGAAGTGTGATAGAAGTAAAAGGGTATTAGTTTTAGTGAAAACACGACAAGGGAATGTATGATTAATTGAAAATAACGGTTTGGATTACTAATTATGAAAAGTATTGTTTTATTTAACCAATCGATTTATACAATATAACGGTTTTGACCATTGTTTTTATTTTCACCTATCATTATTAATTCATATGTTGTCCTAATCTAGAAGATATAACCACGATCTACATTTGCAACCAAAACTCTGTAAATCATGTTTCATACTTATAAAAAAAGCACAACTGAAATAAGATGCAACTAGACTAACAAAATCCAATTGTGTGTGTAATTCCTAATTTAAAATGTACACAACCATTCAAACCACATTAAAATTATATTCTTGATAACAATATGAAATATTGAACTAAGCTAGGCTGGCAATCTAACTAAGCATACAAAGAAATAAACTTTATAACCAGGGGAAAACACAATCAACACATACGGAATTTCTAACTGATAGAGAAACGCTTACGAAATCCGAAACTTTGAATAAACTTCAATAGTCAAGTAAAAAATGTCTGAGGACATAGTTCCTCATATCTACTGAACTGTAAAAATGTCTAAAAACTAATAGTGGAACTTCTCAAATGCGGAACTATGGCTCGTACGGAAAACGACTCCTTATATAGGAGACAACTTGACATAGTTCTACCATTGAAAAAAACTAATAAAAACATTAACTTAGAAATCTAATCTAACTGGATAACCTAGAAATAATAATATAAAAGTCTATCTCTCCATGTGAAATGAGAGATGACTTAGAAATCTTTGATCTTTGGGTGGATCCGGGATGCGTGGAATAAGACATGGGGAAGTACCGGTAATAAGTCGGTGAAATCTATCTATCTTTTGTAAGTGACAAACCAATCACTGAAAACGAGATAATCTTCCACTGGCTCCTAGGTGCGGGGCGCGACACAAAAGGTGCGGGTTACAGCCGGTCCTCTATCGACTTTCCTTCTTTAACAGCTACAACTTTGACTTGTTATTTATGGAAACTCTTCCATTTTACAGCTCCTTAAAAGATACTCTCCAATATTCTCAAATGTGTGTAAAACCCTTGAATACTTGATAATCTCTCTTCTGGATTTGGTGATTACAACTTAGCTAATATGCCTCAAAACTAACATGAATTTGTGCTAAATTTTGTGAATTAAACCATCATGTTTGACTCAGATTAACTTAATACAAGGTGTTTATCTTATGACTTTGCATAATATTCACTTGGAAAAACACGCGTGCATAGAACATACAGTTGTAGGAAAAAATCTTTTATGTGTATTTGTTTTGCCTTGCGTGTTATAGAGGAGTGCGTCACATTGCCAGCTCAGTAGCCCGATGCTTAACATTGTCAAAGAGGATAACATAATGTTCAATCAACGAATTTTGTTATATACTTTGATTGTGAAATCCGCGGAGGTGATATATTGAACTCAGACGGATGAATTGGAAACTCGGTTTTATTGAGTGAAGTATAACGATTGAGTTTCAGAGAGAATTTGTTTTCCAATCTGTGTTTGTTTTATTCAATTGATTGAGTATAAATAGTTTTTGTACAAGGAAGTTACAATCAGTTATAAGAAGTTACAAGGAAGTTATAAAAATATAAGAGATAACTATAAATAGAAGTTAGAATTAACTATATATGCGCATGAAGATTCTGAATGCCTAACTTGGACAAGAATTTGCTGAATTGATGCGCTTCCAAAGCTTTTGTGAATATGTCGGCCAATTGTCTTGTAGTAAGTATGTAATTTGGGGTGATAAGGCCGTCCGTGATAGCATCCCAAACAAAATGGAAATCAACTTCAATGTGTTTAGTACATTCATGAAACACGGGATTATTAGCAATATGGAGAGCGGACTGACTATGGCAATAGAGAGAGATAAGACCAGGAGAGATAGTGAGATCAAGTAACAAACCCTTCAACCACTTAAGTTCGCATGTGATCATGGACATAGATCGGTATTCAGATTCGACAGAGTATTTGGAGATGACCTGTTGTTTCTTAGTTTTCCCGGATATAGGAGGATCTACAAGGAAAATGAACCAGCCAGAGAGCGAGCGATGAGAGAAAGGGATATTGGCCCAATCGGAATCACACCATCATTGGAGGCAAAGAGAAGAGGTAGGCCGCATGTAAATTCCTTGGTCGGGACAATTCCTAAGATAACGAAACCCGAAGTGATGCACCCAATGATCTTCTAGTGGTTGTTTCATGAATTGGGAAAGGATATGGATGAGATATGCCAAGTCTAGTCAAGAAAAACAGAGATAGATAAGTCGGCCCACAAGACGGCGATATTTCTCCACATCAAGCAACGAAACTGACAAAGAGAAAACCAGTTTGTGATGTATGTCCATCAGAAAAGTCGCGGGCCCGAATCCTAACATTTCGGCATCATTGATGATACCCGATGCATGTTTACGTTGACTTAAGTAAATATCATCAAAAGAATGAGCAACTTCAACCCCATAGAAGTTGCGGAGGGGTCCGAGATCTTTCATTTAAAAGCAAGAGCTCAAATAGGACTTGACACTAGAAATAATAAAGGATATGAACTCGTGTTTGGTGATAATTTAGTGAGAAGATAAAGTAGTCCTCATAGGAGTGAGAGAAATTTTATTCATGTAGTTTAGCAGAAAATTTGGCAAACCAACATCTCGGCAATTGGCAAAGCCCATACAAGGATTTATGTAATAAACACACAAGTGTGGCGCTGACAGTTAAAACCTGACCGGAGGATGCATACACGACTCTTCATCCAAATCAAAATGCAAGAATGCATTATGGACGTTCATTTGGTGTAATTCCCACTTTTTGATTGTAGCAACAACCATAAACGTGTAAACGGTGATCATCTTGGCGACATGCGCAAACGTATCGGTGTAATCAATTCCAACAACTTGATCATTACCAAAAATAACGTCGGGATTTGAATCGTTCAACAGACCCATCAGATTTGTATTTTACACTAAAGACCCATTTACATCCGAGGGCCTTATTGCCTTTTGGCGGGCAAGAAAACGGCCATGTTTTATTGTCATTTAGTGCTTTGATTTCGGATTCCACTGCTTGCTTACATCTATCATATTTGATGGCTTGAGATTAGGATCTTGGTTTTTCATTGGCTAAGATACTAGTCAAGTAGCTTTAGTAATCGGAAAAAAAAATATGGCATATCACAAATAACATGACAAATGGTACTTACTATCAGATGAAACTAATTGCACTGTATTCATGTCATAATATTGAAGCCAAATGGAAGGAATTTTATTACAATGTCCTTGTCCCTCGGGAAGTGCAACGTCCTCCACGGTTGATGGATGAATATTTGTGTTGTCAATGACTGTTTGTCCTAATTATTGGATACGCATCATTTCAGCATTGTCAGTAATTGGTTTCCGAACTTCGAGAGGCGTAGTAGGTAATGGAGATCAAGCATAAAGAGTATGATCATCTTCGTCGCGTTCGTTCTGCGCTGACAAAGGTAGGACCAATCACTATCATCATTGTGGTTGATGTAAGGGTTGGGTTCCTTTTGGCGCATGCCTGACGAGTCGTTAGTGTTTGATGCAAATCGAAATATATGTTTCATAAACGATTGCATCTCTTGAGATAATAAAATCATTAGTGCAAGGATCATATAAATACCATGCTTTTTTTCCCAATGGGGTAGCCGACAAAAATGCACTTGCACCCTCTACTAACGAATTGATCACCCCCTTTATTTTGTAGGTGTATATAACTAAAGCATCCTAAGACCCGAATTTGAATGTAACTTGGTTGTTTTTCATAGAGCCATTCAAAAGGACTTTTACCTTCTAAGGGTCACATGGGTGGACGATTAATCAAATATGTTATCGTCAAAACGTACTCCCCTCAAACTTTTATAGGAAAATGTCCTTGAAACATCAATGAGCGTGCCACATTTAGGATATGTCGATGTTTGCGTTCGACGTAAGATGTTTTAAACAAATCCCTTGATCGTTGAAATAATTCTTCATGCACACAAATTATGTTCCATTGTCGCTTCGTAAAATTTTCACCTTGGAGCAGAATTGACGATTGATTAAAGCAAAGAAGCTTATTAATGTGTTTTCAGCTTATTAATGATTATACGAGTGCAGTATATCCATATTGCACTCGTATACTCATTAATAATTGTGAGGAAGTAATGTGCACCACATGAAGATGGGTGACGATATGCACCCCATAAATCACAATGAATTATATTGAATGCATTGTCGGCTCTCGAATAACTTAAAGAAAATTTATTTCTTGTTTGTTTTT
>NW_027367155.1:0-61395 GCF_046119375.1 Phyllobates terribilis | reverse complement strand
TTAGGATTAGCAGGAAAAAGCAAAAAATTTCAGAATTGCACCGTGCAATGTGGAGATATTACTGTTTTGTGCATTTACAATATTCATTGATCCCCCCCAGAGAGATTAGGATTAGCAGGAAAAAGCAAAAAATTCAGAATTGCACCGTGCAATGTGGAGATATTACTGTTTGTGCATTTACAATATTCATTGATTTTTGCCATTGAAAAACATGTTTTTCATATACCAGAAATGTTTGAAGCTACTGACTGAATGAAAGGAGCTGGCATCTCACTCTCTTTGAATCTTCTTTATCTAGATTCATTGATTTTTGGAAAAATTTTCTACCAGAAATGTTTGAAGCTACTGACTGAATGAAAGGAGCTGGCATCTCACTCTCTTTGAATCTTCTTTATCATGCTAGGATTAGCAGGAAAAAGCTAAAAATTTCAGAATTGCACCGTGCAATGTGGAGATATTACTGTTTGTGCATTTACAATATTCATTGATTTTTGCCATTGAAAAACATGTTTTTCATATACCAGAAATGTTTGAAGCTACTGACTGAATGAAAGGAGCTGGCATCTCACTCTCTTTGAATCTTCTTTATCATGCTAGGATTAACAGGAAAAAGCTAAAAATTTCAGAATTGCACCGTGCAATGTGGAGATATTACTGTTTGTGCATTTACAATATTCATTGATTTTTGCCATTGAAAAACATGTTTTTCATATACCAGAAATGTTTGAAGCTACTGACTGAATGAAAGGAGCTGGCATCTCACTCTCTTTGAATCTTCTTTATCATGCTAGGATTAACAGGAAAAAGCTAAAAATTTCAGAATTGCACCTTGCAATGTGGAGATATTACTGTTTGTGCATTTACAATATTCATTGATTTTTGCCATTGAAAAACATGTTTTTCATATACCAGAAATGTTTGAAGCTACTGACTGAATGAAAGGAGCTGGCATCTCACTCTCTTTGAATCTTCTTTATCATGCTAGGATTAACAGGAAAAAGCTAAAAATTTCAGAATTGCACCTTGCAATGTGGAGATATTACTGTTTGTGCATTTACAATATTCATTGATTTTTGCCATTGAAAAACATGTTTTTCATATACCAGAAATGTTTGAAGCTACTGACTGAATGAAAGGAGCTGGCATCTCACTCTCTTTGAATCTTCTTTATCATGCTAGGATTAACAGGAAAAAGCTAAAAATTTCAGAATTGCACCTTGCAATGTGGAGATATTACTGTTTGTGCATTTACAATATTCATTGATTTTTGCCATTGAAAAACATGTTTTTCATATACCAGAAATGTTTGAAGCTACTGACTGAATGAAAGGAGCTGGCATCTCACTCTCTTTGAATCTTCTTTATCATGCTAGGATTAACAGGAAAAAGCTAAAAATTTCAGAATTGCACCTTGCAATGTGGAGATATTACTGTTTGTGCATTTACAATATTCATTGATTTTTGCCATTGAAAAACATGTTTTTCATATACCAGAAATGTTTGAAGCTACTGACTGAATGAAAGGAGCTGGCATCTCACTCTCTTTGAATCTTCTTTATCATGCTAGGATTAACAGGAAAAAGCTAAAAATTTCAGAATTGCACCTTGCAATGTGGAGATATTACTGTTTGTGCATTTACAATATTCATTGATTTTTGCCATTGAAAAACATGTTTTTCATATACCAGAAATGTTTGAAGCTACTGACTGAATGAAAGGAGCTGGCATCTCACTCTCTTTGAATCTTCTTTATCATGCTAGGATTAACAGGAAAAAGCTAAAAATTTCAGAATTGCACCGTGCAATGTGGAGATATTACTGTTTGTGCATTTACAATATTCATTGATTTTTGCCATTGAAAAACATGTTTTTCATATACCAGAAATGTTTGAAGCTACTGACTGAATGAAAGGAGCTGGCATCTCACTCTCTTTGAATCTTCTTTATCATGCTAGGATTAACAGGAAAAAGCTAAAAATTTCAGAATTGCACCGTGCAATGTGGAGATATTACTGTTTGTGCATTTACAATATTCATTGATTTTTGCCATTGAAAAACGTCCAGAAATGTTTGAAGCTACTCACTGAATGAAAGGAGCTGGCATCTCACTCTCTTTGAATCTTCTTTATCATGCTAGGATTAACAGGAAAAAGCTAAAAATTTCAGAATTGCACCGTGCAATGTGGAGATATTACTGTTTGTGCATTTACAATATTCATTGATTTTTGCCATTGAAAAACATGTTTTTCATATACCAGAAATGTTTGAAGCTACTGACTGAATGAAAGGAGCTGGCATCTCACTCTCTTTGAATCTTCTTTATCATGCTAGGATTAACAGGAAAAAGCTAAAAATTTCAGAATTGCACCTTGCAATGTGGAGATATTACTGTTTGTGCATTTACAATATTCATTGATTTTTGCCATTGAAAAACATGTTTTTCATATACCAGAAATGTTTGAAGCTACTGACTGAATGAAAGGAGCTGGCATCTCACTCTCTTTGAATCTTCTTTATCATGCTAGGATTAACAGGAAAAAGCTAAAAATTTCAGAATTGCACCTTGCAATGTGGAGATATTACTGTTTGTGCATTTACAATATTCATTGATTTTTGCCATTGAAAAACATGTTTTTCATATACCAGAAATGTTTGAAGCTACTGACTGAATGAAAGGAGCTGGCATCTCACTCTCTTTGAATCTTCTTTATCATGCTAGGATTAACAGGAAAAAGCTAAAAATTTCAGAATTGCACCGTGCAATGTGGAGATATTACTGTTTGTGCATTTACAATATTCATTGATTTTTGCCATTGAAAAACGTCCAGAAATGTTTGAAGCTACTGACTGAATGAAAGGAGCTGGCATCTCACTCTCTTTGAATCTTCTTTATCATGCTAGGATTAGCAGGAAAAAGCAAAAAATTTCAGAATTGCACCTTGCAATGTGGAGATATTACTGTTTGTGCATTTACAATATTCATTGATTTTTGCCATTGAAAAACATGTTTTTCATATACCAGAAATGTTTGAAGCTACTGACTGAATGAAAGGAGCTGGCATCTCACTCTCTTTGAATCTTCTTTATCATGCTAGGATTAACAGGAAAAAGCAAAAAATTTCAGAATTGCACCTTGCAATGTGGAGATATTACTGTTTGTGCATTTACAATATTCATTGATTTTTGCCATTGAAAAACATGTTTTTCATATACCAGAAATGTTTGAAGCTACTGACTGAATGAAAGGAGCTGGCATCTCACTCTCTTTGAATCTTCTTTATCATGCTAGGATTAACAGGAAAAAGCTAAAAATTTCAGAATTGCACCGTGCAATGTGGAGATATTACTGTTTGTGCATTTACAATATTCATTGATTTTTGCCATTGAAAAACATGTTTTTCATATACCAGAAATGTTTGAAGCTACTGACTGAATGAAAGGAGCTGGCATCTCACTCTCTTTGAATCTTCTTTATCATGCTAGGATTAACAGGAAAAAGCTAAAAATTTCAGAATTGCACCGTGCAATGTGGAGATATTACTGTTTGTGCATTTACAATATTCATTGATTTTTGCCATTGAAAAACGTCCAGAAATGTTTGAAGCTACTGACTGAATGAAAGGAGCTGGCATCTCACTCTCTTTGAATCTTCTTTATCATGCTAGGATTAACAGGAAAAAGCTAAAAATTTCAGAATTGCACCGTGCAATGTGGAGATATTACTGTTTGTGCATTTACAATATTCATTGATTTTTGCCATTGAAAAACATGCCAGAAATGTTTGAAGCTACTGACTGAATGAAAGGAGCTGGCATCTCACTCTCTTTGAATCTTCTTTATCATGCTAGGATTAACAGGAAAAAGCTAAAAATTTCAGAATTGCACCGTGCAATGTGGAGATATTACTGTTTGTGCATTTACAATATTCATTGATTTTTGCCATTGAAAAACATGTTTTTCATATACCAGAAATGTTTGAAGCTACTGACTGAATGAAAGGAGCTGGCATCTCACTCTCTTTGAATCTTCTTTATCATGCTAGGATTAGCAGGAAAAAGCAAAAAATTTCAGAATTGCACCTTGCAATGTGGAGATATTACTGTTTGTGCATTTACAATATTCATTGATTTTTGCCATTGAAAAACATGTTTTTCATATACCAGAAATGTTTGAAGCTACTGACTGAATGAAAGGAGCTGGCATCTCACTCTCTTTGAATCTTCTTTATCATGCTAGGATTAGCAGGAAAAAGCTAAAAATTTCAGAATTGCACCGTGCAATGTGGAGATATTACTGTTTGTGCATTTACAATATTCATTGATTTTTGCCATTGAAAAACATGTTTTTCATATACCAGAAATGTTTGAAGCTACTGACTGAATGAAAGGAGCTGGCATCTCACTCTCTTTGAATCTTCTTTATCATGCTAGGATTAGCAGGAAAAAGCTAAAAATTTCAGAATTGCACCTTGCAATGTGGAGATATTACTGTTTGTGCATTTACAATATTCATTGATTTTTGCCATTGAAAAACATGTTTTTCATATACCAGAAATGTTTGAAGCTACTGACTGAATGAAAGGAGCTGGCATCTCACTCTCTTTGAATCTTCTTTATCATGCTAGGATTAACAGGAAAAAGCTAAAAATTTCAGAATTGCACCTTGCAATGTGGAGATATTACTGTTTGTGCATTTACAATATTCATTGATTTTTGCCATTGAAAAACGTTTTTCATATACCAGAAATGTTTGAAGCTACTGACTGAATGAAAGGAGCTGGCATCTCACTCTCTTTGAATCTTCTTTATCATGCTAGGATTAGCAGGAAAAAGCAAAAAATTTCAGAATTGCACCTTGCAATGTGGAGATATTACTGTTTGTGCATTTACAATATTCATTGATTTTTGCCATTGAAAAACATGTTTTTCATATACCAGAAATGTTTGAAGCTACTGACTGAATGAAAGGAGCTGGCATCTCACTCTCTTTGAATCTTCTTTATCATGCTAGGATTAACAGGAAAAAGCAAAAAATTTCTGAATTGCACCTTGCAATGTGGAGATATTACTGTTTGTGCATTTACAATATTCATTGATTTTTGCCATTGAAAAACATGTTTTTCATATACCAGAAATGTTTGAAGCTACTGACTGAATGAAAGGAGCTGGCATCTCACTCTCTTTGAATCTTCTTTATCATGCTAGGATTAACAGGAAAAAGCTAAAAATTTCAGAATTGCACCGTGCAATGTGGAGATATTACTGTTTGTGCATTTACAATATTCATTAATTTTTGCCATTGAAAAACGTCCAGAAATGTTTGAAGCTACTGACTGAATGAAAGGAGCTGGCATCTCACTCTCTTTGAATCTTCTTTATCATGCTAGGATTAACAGGAAAAAGCTAAAAATTTCAGAATTGCACCGTGCAATGTGGAGATATTACTGTTTGTGCATTTACAATATTCATTGATTTTTGCCATTGAAAAACGTCCAGAAATGTTTGAAGCTACTGACTGAATGAAAGGAGCTGGCATCTCACTCTCTTTGAATCTTCTTTATCATGCTAGGATTAACAGGAAAAAGCTAAAAATTTCAGAATTGCACCGTGCAATGTGGAGATATTACTGTTTGTGCATTTACAATATTCATTGATTTTTGCCATTGAAAAACATGTTTTTCATATACCAGAAATGTTTGAAGCTACTGACTGAATGAAAGGAGCTGGCATCTCACTCTCTTTGAATCTTCTTTATCATGCTAGGATTAGCAGGAAAAAGCTAAAAATTTCAGAATTGCACCGTGCAATGTGGAGATATTACTGTTTGTGCATTTACAATATTCATTGATTTTTGCCATTGAAAAACATGTTTTTCATATACCAGAAATGTTTGAAGCTACTGACTGAATGAAAGGAGCTGGCATCTCACTCTCTTTGAATCTTCTTTATCATGCTAGGATTAGCAGGAAAAAGCTAAAAATTTCAGAATTGCACCTTGCAATGTGGAGATATTACTGTTTGTGCATTTACAATATTCATTGATTTTTGCCATTGAAAAACATGTTTTTCATATACCAGAAATGTTTGAAGCTACTGACTGAATGAAAGGAGCTGGCATCTCACTCTCTTTGAATCTTCTTTATCATGCTAGGATTAGCAGGAAAAAGCTAAAATTTCAGAATTGCACCGTGCAATGTGGAGATATTACTGTTTGTGCATTTACAATATTCATTGATTTTTGCCATTGAAAAACATGTTTTTCATATACCAGAAATGTTTGAAGCTACTGACTGAATGAAAGGAGCTGGCATCTCACTCTCTTTGAATCTTCTTTATCATGCTAGGATTAGCAGGAAAAAGCAAAAAATTTCAGAATTGCACCGTGCAATGTGGAGATATTACTGTTTGTGCATTTACAATATTCATTGATTTTTGCCATTGAAAAACATGTTTTTCATATACCAGAAATGTTTGAAGCTACTGACTGAATGAAAGGAGCTGGCATCTCACTCTCTTTGAATCTTCTTTATCATGCTAGGATTAACAGGAAAAAGCTAAAAATTTCAGAATTGCACCTTGCAATGTGGAGATATTACTGTTTGTGCATTTACAATATTCATTGATTTTTGCCATTGAAAAACATGTTTTTCATATACCAGAAATGTTTGAAGCTACTGACTGAATGAAAGGAGCTGGCATCTCACTCTCTTTGAATCTTCTTTATCATGCTAGGATTAACAGGAAAAAGCTAAAAATTTCAGAATTGCACCTTGCAATGTGGAGATATTACTGTTTGTGCATTTACAATATTCATTGATTTTTGCCATTGAAAAACATGTTTTTCATATACCAGAAATGTTTGAAGCTACTGACTGAATGAAAGGAGCTGGCATCTCACTCTCTTTGAATCTTCTTTATCATGCTAGGATTAACAGGAAAAAGCTAAAAATTTCAGAATTGCACCGTGCAATGTGGAGATATTACTGTTTGTGCATTTACAATATTCATTGATTTTTGCCATTGAAAAACGTCCAGAAATGTTTGAAGCTACTGACTGAATGAAAGGAGCTGGCATCTCACTCTCTTTGAATCTTCTTTATCATGCTAGGATTAACAGGAAAAAGCTAAAAATTTCAGAATTGCACCTTGCAATGTGGAGATATTACTGTTTGTGCATTTACAATATTCATTGATTTTTGCCATTGAAAAACGTCCAGAAATGTTTGAAGCTACTGACTGAATGAAAGGAGCTGGCATCTCAC
This sequence comes from Phyllobates terribilis, assembly GCF_046119375.1. Lineage (NCBI taxonomy): Eukaryota > Metazoa > Chordata > Amphibia > Anura > Dendrobatidae > Phyllobates > Phyllobates terribilis. Next base: position 54,134 of record NW_027367155.1, on the reverse strand, counting down.
TCTCTTTGAATCTTCTTTATCATGCTAGGATTAGCAGGAAAAAGCAAAAAATTTCAGAATTGCACCGTGCAATGTGGAGATATTACTGTTTGTGCATTTACAATATTCATTGATTTTTGCCATTGAAAAACATGTTTTTCATATACCAGAAATGTTTGAAGCTACTGACTGAATGAAAGGAGCTGGCATCTCACTCTCTTTGAATCTTCTTTATCATGCTAGGATTAGCAGGAAAAAGCTAAAAATTTCAGAATTGCACCGTGCAATGTGGAGATATTACTGTTTGTGCATTTACAATATTCATTGATTTTTGCCATTGAAAAACATGTTTTTCATATACCAGAAATGTTTGAAGCTACTGACTGAATGAAAGGAGCTGGCATCTCACTCTCTTTGAATCTTCTTTATCATGCTAGGATTAACAGGAAAAAGCTAAAAATTTCAGAATTGCACCTTGCAATGTGGAGATATTACTGTTTGTGCATTTACAATATTCATTGATTTTTGCCATTGAAAAACGTCCAGAAATGTTTGAAGCTACTGACTGAATGAAAGGAGCTGGCATCTCACTCTCTTTGAATCTTCTTTATCATGCTAGGATTAGCAGGAAAAAGCAAAACATTTCAGAATTGCACCTTGCAATGTGGAGATATTACTGTTTGTGCATTTACAATATTCATTGATTTTTGCCATTGAAAAACATGTTTTTCATATACCAGAAATGTTTGAAGCTACTGACTGAATGAAAGGAGCTGGCATCTCACTCTCTTTGAATCTTCTTTATCATGCTAGGATTAGCAGGAAAAAGCTAAAAATTTCAGAATTGCACCGTGCAATGTGGAGATATTACTGTTTGTGCATTTACAATATTCATTGATTTTTGCCATTGAAAAACATGTTTTTCATATACCAGAAATGTTTGAAGCTACTGACTGAATGAAAGGAGCTGGCATCTCACTCTCTTTGAATCTTCTTTATCATGCTAGGATTAGCAGGAAAAAGCAAAAAATTTCAGAATTGCACCTTGCAATGTGGAGATATTACTGTTTGTGCATTTACAATATTCATTGATTTTTGCCATTGAAAAACATGTTTTTCATATACCAGAAATGTTTGAAGCTACTGACTGAATGAAAGGAGCTGGCATCTCACTCTCTTTGAATCTTCTTTATCATGCTAGGATTAGCAGGAAAAAGCAAAAAATTTCAGAATTGCACCGTGCAATGTGGAGATATTACTGTTTGTGCATTTACAATATTCATTGATTTTTGCCATTGAAAAACATGTTTTTCATATACCAGAAATGTTTGAAGCTACTGACTGAATGAAAGGAGCTGGCATCTCACTCTCTTTGAATCTTCTTTATCATGCTAGGATTAACAGGAAAAAGCAAAAAATTTCAGAATTGCACCTTGCAATGTGGAGATATTACTGTTTGTGCATTTACAATATTCATTGATTTTTGCCATTGAAAAACATGTTTTTCATATACCAGAAATGTTTGAAGCTACTGACTGAATGAAAGGAGCTGGCATCTCACTCTCTTTGAATCTTCTTTATCATGCTAGGATTAGCAGGAAAAAGCAAAAAATTTCAGAATTGCACCGTGCAATGTGGAGATATTACTGTTTGTGCATTTACAATATTCATTGATTTTTGCCATTGAAAAACGTCCAGAAATGTTTGAAGCTACTGACTGAATGAAAGGAGCTGGCATCTCACTCTCTTTGAATCTTCTTTATCATGCTAGGATTAACAGGAAAAAGCTAAAAATTTCAGAATTGCACCTTGCAATGTGGAGATATTACTGTTTGTGCATTTACAATATTCATTGATTTTTGCCATTGAAAAACATGTTTTTCATATACCAGAAATGTTTGAAGCTACTGACTGAATGAAAGGAGCTGGCATCTCACTCTCTTTGAATCTTCTTTATCATGCTAGCATTAACAGGAAAAAGCAAAAAATTTCAGAATTGCACCTTGCAATGTGGAGATATTAATGTTTGTGCATTTACAATATTCATTGATTTTTGCCATTGAAAAACATGTTTTTCATATACCAGAAATGTTTGAAGCTACTGACTGAATGAAAGGAGCTGGCATCTCACTCTCTTTGAATCTTCTTTATCATGCTAGGATTAGCAGGAATAAGCTAAAAATTTCAGAATTGCACCGTGCAATGTGGAGATATTACTGTTTGTGCATTTACAATATTCATTGATTTTTGCCATTGAAAAACATGTTTTTCATATACCAGAAATGTTTGAAGCTACTGACTGAATGAAAGGAGCTGGCATCTCACTCTCTTTGAATCTTCTTTATCATGCTAGGATTAACAGGAAAAAGCTAAAAATTTCAGAATTGCACCTTGCAATGTGGAGATATTACTGTTTGTGCATTTACAATATTCATTGATTTTTGCCATTGAAAAACGTCCAGAAATGTTTGAAGCTACTGACTGAATGAAAGGAGCTGGCATCTCACTCTCTTTGAATCTTCTTTATCATGCTAGGATTAACAGGAAAAAGCAAAAAATTTCAGAATTGCACCTTGCAATGTGGAGATATTACTGTTTGTGCATTTACAATATTCATTGATTTTTGCCATTGAAAAACATGTTTTTCATATACCAGAAATGTTTGAAGCTACTGACTGAATGAAAGGAGCTGGCATCTCACTCTCTTTGAATCTTCTTTATCATGCTAGGATTAGCAGGAAAAAGCAAAAAATTTCAGAATTGCACCTTGCAATGTGGAGATATTACTGTTTGTGCATTTACAATATTCATTGATTTTTGCCATTGAAAAACATGTTTTTCATATACCAGAAATGTTTGAAGCTACTGACTGAATGAAAGGAGCTGGCATCTCACTCTCTTTGAATCTTCTTTATCATGCTAGGATTAACAGGAAAAAGCTAAAAATTTCAGAATTGCACCGTGCAATGTGGAGATATTACTGTTTGTGCATTTACAATATTCATTGATTTTTGCCATTGAAAAACATGTTTTTCATATACCAGAAATGTTTGAAGCTACTGACTGAATGAAAGGAGCTGGCATCTCACTCTCTTTGAATCTTCTTTATCATGCTAGGATTAACAGGAAAAAGCTAAAAATTTCAGAATTGCACCGTGCAATGTGGAGATATTACTGTTTGTGCATTTACAATATTCATTGATTTTTGCCATTGAAAAACATGTTTTTCATATACCAGAAATGTTTGAAGCTACTGACTGAATGAAAGGAGCTGGCATCTCACTCTCTTTGAATCTTCTTTATCATGCTAGGATTAGCAGGAAAAAGCTAAAAATTTCAGAATTGCACCTTGCAATGTGGAGATATTACTGTTTGTGCATTTACAATATTCATTGATTTTTGCCATTGAAAAACGTCCAGAAATGTTTGAAGCTACTGACTGAATGAAAGGAGCTGGCATCTCACTCTCTTTGAATCTTCTTTATCATGCTAGGATTAACAGGAAAAAGCTAAAAATTTCAGAATTGCACCTTGCAATGTGGAGATATTACTGTTTGTGCATTTACAATATTCATTGATTTTTGCCATTGAAAAACATGTTTTTCATATACCAGAAATGTTTGAAGCTACTGACTGAATGAAAGGAGCTGGCATCTCACTCTCTTTGAATCTTCTTTATCATGCTAGGATTAACAGGAAAAAGCTAAAAATTTCAGAATTGCACCTTGCAATGTGGAGATATTACTGTTTGTGCATTTACAATATTCATTGATTTTTGCCATTGAAAAACATGTTTTTCATATACCAGAAATGTTTGAAGCTACTGACTGAATGAAAGGAGCTGGCATCTCACTCTCTTTGAATCTTCTTTATCATGCTAGGATTAGCAGGAAAAAGCTAAAAATTTCAGAATTGCACCTTGCAATGTGGAGATATTACTGTTTGTGCATTTACAATATTCATTGATTTTTGCCATTGAAAAACGTCCAGAAATGTTTGAAGCTACTGACTGAATGAAAGGAGCTGGCATCTCACTCTCTTTGAATCTTCTTTATCATGCTAGGATTAACAGGAAAAAGCTAAAAATTTCAGAATTGCACCTTGCAATGTGGAGATATTACTGTTTGTGCATTTACAATATTCATTGATTTTTGCCATTGAAAAACATGTTTTTCATATACCAGAAATGTTTGAAGCTACTGACTGAATGAAAGGAGCTGGCATCTCACTCTCTTTGAATCTTCTTTATCATGCTAGGATTAACAGGAAAAAGCTAAAAATTTCAGAATTGCACCTTGCAATGTGGAGATATTACTGTTTGTGCATTTACAATATTCATTGATTTTTGCCATTGAAAAACATGTTTTTCATATACCAGAAATGTTTGAAGCTACTGACTGAATGAAAGGAGCTGGCATCTCACTCTCTTGAATCTTCTTTATCATGCTAGGATTAACAGGAAAAAGCAAAAAATTTCAGAATTGCACCGTGCAATGTGGAGATATTACTGTTTGTGCATTTACAATATTCATTGATTTTTGCCATTGAAAAACATGTTTTTCATATACCAGAAATGTTTGAAGCTACTGACTGAATGAAAGGAGCTGGCATCTCACTCTCTTTGAATCTTCTTTATCATGCTAGGATTAGCAGGAAAAAGCAAAAAATTTCAGAATTGCACCGTGCAATGTGGAGATATTACTGTTTGTGCATTTACAATATTCATTGATTTTTGCCATTGAAAAACGTCCAGAAATGTTTGAAGCTACTGACTGAATGAAAGGAGCTGGCATCTCACTCTCTTTGAATCTTCTTTATCATGCTAGGATTAGCAGGAAAAAGCAAAAAATTTCAGAATTGCATCGTGCAATGTGGAGATATTACTGTTTGTGCATTTACAATATTCATTGATTTTTGCCATTGAAAAACATGTTTTTCATATACCAGAAATGTTTGAAGCTACTGACTGAATGAAAGGAGCTGGCATCTCACTCTCTTTGAATCTTCTTTATCATGCTAGGATTAACAGGAAAAAGCTAAAAATTTCAGAATTGCACCGTGCAATGTGGAGATATTACTGTTTGTGCATTTACAATATTCATTGATTTTTGCCATTGAAAAACATGTTTTTCATATACCAGAAATGTTTGAAGCTACTGACTGAATGAAAGGAGCTGGCATCTCACTCTCTTTGAATCTTCTTTATCATGCTAGGATTAGCAGGAAAAAGCAAAAAATTTCAGAATTGCACCTTGCAATGTGGAGATATTACTGTTTGTGCATTTACAATATTCATTGATTTTTGCCATTGAAAAACGTCCAGAAATGTTTGAAGCTACTGACTGAATGAAAGGAGCTGGCATCTCACTCTCTTTGAATCTTCTTTATCATGCTAGGATTAGCAGGAAAAAGCAAAAAATTTCAGAATTGCACCGTGCAATGTGGAGATATTACTGTTTGTGCATTTACAATATTCATTGATTTTTGCCATTGAAAAACATGTTTTTCATATACCAGAAATGTTTGAAGCTACTGACTGAATGAAAGGAGCTGGCATCTCACTCTCTTTGAATCATCTTTATCATGCTAGGATTAGCAGGAAAAAGCAAAAAATTTCAGAATTGCACCTTGCAATGTGGAGATATTACTGTTTGTGCATTTACAATATTCATTGATTTTTGCCATTGAAAAACATGTTTTTCATATACCAGAAATGTTTGAAGCTACTGACTGAATGAAAGGAGCTGGCATCTCACTCTCTTTGAATCTTCTTTATCATGCTAGGATTAACAGGAAAAAGCTAAAAATTTCAGAATTGCACCGTGCAATGTGGAGATATTACTGTTTGTGCATTTACAATATTCATTGATTTTTGCCATTGAAAAACGTCCAGAAATGTTTGAAGCTACTGACTGAATGAAAGGAGCTGGCATCTCACTCTCTTTGAATCTTCTTTATCATGCTAGGATTAGCAGGAAAAAGCAAAAAATTTCAGAATTGCACCGTGCAATGTGGAGATATTACTGTTTGTGCATTTACAATATTCATTGATTTTTGCCATTGGAAAACATGTTTTTCATATACCAGAAATGTTTGAAGCTACTGACTGAATGAAAGGAGCTGGCATCTCACTCTCTTTGAATCTTCTTTATCATGCTAGGATTAGCAGGAAAAAGCAAAAAATTTCAGAATTGCACCTTGCAATGTGGAGATATTACTGTTTGTGCATTTACAATATTCATTGATTTTTGCCATTGAAAAACATGTTTTTCATATACCAGAAATGTTTGAAGCTACTGACTGAATGAAAGGAGCTGGCATCTCACTCTCTTTGAATCTTCTTTATCATGCTAGGATTAGCAGGAAAAAGCAAAAAATTTCAGAATTGCACCGTGCAATGTGGAGATATTACTGTTTGTGCATTTACAATATTCATTGATTTTTGCCATTGAAAAACATGTTTTTCATATACCAGAAATGTTTGAAGCTACTGACTGAATGAAAGGAGCTGGCATCTCACTCTCTTTGAATCTTCTTTATCATGCTAGGATTAGCAGGAAAAAGCTAAAATTTCAGAATTGCACCTTGCAATGTGGAGATATTACTGTTTGTGCATTTACAATATTCATTGATTTTTGCCATTGAAAAACATGTTTTTCATATACCAGAAATGTTTGAAGCTACTGACTGAATGAAAGGAGCTGGCATCTCACTCTCTTTGAATCTTCTTTATCATGCTAGGATTAGCAGGAAAAAGCTAAAAATTTCAGAATTGCACCTTGCAATGTGGAGATATTACTGTTTGTGCATTTACAATATTCATTGATTTTTGCCATTGAAAAACGTCCAGAAATGTTTGAAGCTACTGACTGAATGAAAGGAGCTGGCATCTCACTCTCTTTGAATCTTCTTTATCATGCTAGGATTAGCAGGAAAAAGCTAAAAATTTCAGAATTGCACCGTGCAATGTGGAGATATTACTGTTTGTGCATTTACAATATTCATTGATTTTTGCCATTGAAAAACATGTTTTTCATATACCAGAAATGTTTGAAGCTACTGACTGAATGAAAGGAGCTGGCATCTCACTCTCTTTGAATCTTCTTTATCATGCTAGGATTAACAGGAAAAAGCTAAAAATTTCAGAATTGCACCTTGCAATGTGGAGATATTACTGTTTGTGCATTTACAATATTCATTGATTTTTGCCATTGAAAAACGTCCAGAAATGTTTGAAGCTACTGACTGAATGAAAGGAGCTGGCATCTCACTCTCTTTGAATCTTCTTTATCATGCTAGGATTAGCAGGAAAAAGCAAAAAATTTCAGAATTGCACCGTGCAATGTGGAGATATTACTGTTTGTGCATTTACAATATTCATTGATTTTTGCCATTGAAAAACATGTTTTTCATATACCAGAAATGTTTGAAGCTACTGACTGAATGAAAGGAGCTGGCATCTCACTCTCTTTGAATCTTCTTTATCATGCTAGGATTAACAGGAAAAAGCAAAAAATTTCAGAATTGCACCGTGCAATGTGGAGATATTACTGTTTGTGCATTTACAATATTCATTGATTTTTGCCATTGAAAAACATGTTTTTCATATACCAGAAATGTTTGAAGCTACTGACTGAATGAAAGGAGCTGGCATCTCACTCTCTTTGAATCTTCTTTATCATGCTAGGATTAACAGGAAAAAGCTAAAAATTTCAGAATTGCACCGTGCAATGTGGAGATATTACTGTTTGTGCATTTACAATATTCATTGATTTTTGCCATTGAAAAACATGTTTTTCATATACCAGAAATGTTTGAAGCTACAGACTGAATGAAAGGAGCTGGCATCTCACTCTCTTTGAATCTTCTTTATCATGCTAGGATTAGCAGGAAAAGGCTAAAAATTTCAGAATTGCACCTTGCAATGTGGAGATATTACTGTTTGTGCATTTACAATATTCATTGATTTTTGCCATTGAAAAACGTCCAGAAATGTTTGAAGCTACTGACTGAATGAAAGGAGCTGGCATCTCACTCTCTTTGAATCTTCTTTATCATGCTAGGATTAACAGGAAAAAGCTAAAAATTTCAGAATTGCACCTTGCAATGTGGAGATATTACTGTTTGTGCATTTACAATATTCATTGATTTTTGCCATTGAAAAACATGTTTTTCATATACCAGAAATGTTTGAAGCTACTGACTGAATGAAAGGAGCTGGCATCTCACTCTCTTTGAATCTTCTTTATCATGCTAGGATTAACAGGAAAAAGCTAAAAATTTCAGAATTGCACCTTGCAATGTGGAGATATTACTGTTTGTGCATTTACAATATTCATTGATTTTTGCCATTGAAAAACATGTTTTTCATATACCAGAAATGTTTGAAGCTACTGACTGAATGAAAGGAGCTGGCATCTCACTCTCTTTGAATCTTCTTTATCATGCTAGGATTAGCAGGAAAAAGCAAAAAATTTCAGAATTGCACCTTGCAATGTGGAGATATTACTGTTTGTGCATTTACAATATTCATTGATTTTTGCCATTGAAAAACATGTTTTTCATATACCAGAAATGTTTGAAGCTACTGACTGAATGAAAGGAGCTGGCATCTCACTCTCTTTGAATCTTCTTTATCATGCTAGGATTAGCAGGAAAAAGCAAAAAATTTCAGAATTGCACCGTGCAATGTGGAGATATTACTGTTTGTGCATTTACAATATTCATTGATTTTTGCCATTGAAAAACATGTTTTTCATATACCAGAAATGTTTGAAGCTACTGACTGAATGAAAGGAGCTGGCATCTCACTCTCTTTGAATCTTCTTTATCATGCTAGGATTAGCAGGAAAAAGCAAAAAATTTCAGAATTGCACCGTGCAATGTGGAGATATTACTGTTTGTGCATTTACAATATTCATTGATTTTTGCCATTGAAAAACATGTTTTTCATATACCAGAAATGTTTGAAGCTACTGACTGAATGAAAGGAGCTGGCATCTCACTCTCTTTGAATCTTCTTTATCATGCTAGGATTAACAGGAAAAAGCTAAAAATTTCAGAATTGCACCTTGCAATGTGGAGATATTACTGTTTGTGCATTTACAATATTCATTGATTTTTGCCATTGAAAAACATGTTTTTCATATACCAGAAATGTTTGAAGCTACTGACTGAATGAAAGGAGCTGGCATCTCACTCTCTTTGAATCTTCTTTATCATGCTAGGATTAACAGGAAAAAGCTAAAAATTTCAGAATTGCACCTTGCAATGTGGAGATATTACTGTTTGTGCATTTACAATATTCATTGATTTTTGCCATTGAAAAACATGTTTTTCATATACCAGAAATGTTTGAAGCTACTGACTGAATGAAAGGAGCTGGCATCTCACTCTCTTTGAATCTTCTTTATCATGCTAGGATTAACAGGAAAAAGCTAAAAATTTCAGAATTGCACCGTGCAATGTGGAGATATTACTGTTTGTGCATTTACAATATTCATTGATTTTTGCCATTGAAAAACGTCCAGAAATGTTTGAAGCTACTGACTGAATGAAAGGAGCTGGCATCTCACTCTCTTTGAATCTTCTTTATCATGCTAGGATTAACAGGAAAAAGCTAAAAATTTCAGAATTGCACCTTGCAATGTGGAGATATTACTGTTTGTGCATTTACAATATTCATTGATTTTTGCCATTGAAAAACGTCCAGAAATGTTTGAAGCTACTGACTGAATGAAAGGAGCTGGCATCTCACTCTCTTTGAATCTTCTTTATCATGCTAGGATTAGCAGGAAAAAGCAAAAAATTTCAGAATTGCACCGTGCAATGTGGAGATATTACTGTTTGTGCATTTACAATATTCATTGATTTTTGCCATTGAAAAACATGTTTTTCATATACCAGAAATGTTTGAAGCTACTGACTGAATGAAAGGAGCTGGCATCTCACTCTCTTTGAATCTTCTTTATCATGCTAGGATTAGCAGGAAAAAGCTAAAAATTTCAGAATTGCATCGTGCAATGTGGAGATATTACTGTTTGTGCATTTACAATATTCATTGATTTTTGCCATTGAAAAACATGTTTTTCATATACCAGAAATGTTTGAAGCTACTGACTGAATGAAAGGAGCTGGCATCTCACTCTCTTTGAATCTTCTTTATCATGCTAGGATTAACAGGAAAAAGCTAAAAATTTCAGAATTGCACCTTGCAATGTGGAGATATTACTGTTTGTGCATTTAGAATATTCATTGATTTTTGCCATTGAAAAACGTCCAGAAATGTTTGAAGCTACTGACTGAATGAAAGGAGCTGGCATCTCACTCTCTTTGAATCTTCTTTATCATGCTAGGATTAGCAGGAAAAAGCAAAAAATTTCAGAATTGCACCTTGCAATGTGGAGATATTACTGTTTGTGCATTTACAATATTCATTGATTTTTGCCATTGAAAAACATGTTTTTCATATACCAGAAATGTTTGAAGCTACTGACTGAATGAAAGGAGCTGGCATCTCACTCTCTTTGAATCTTCTTTATCATGCTAGGATTAGCAGGAAAAAGCTAAAAATTTCAGAATTGCACCGTGCAATGTGGAGATATTACTGTTTGTGCATTTACAATATTCATTGATTTTTGCCATTGAAAAACATGTTTTTCATATACCAGAAATGTTTGAAGCTACTGACTGAATGAAAGGAGCTGGCATCTCACTCTCTTTGAATCTTCTTTATCATGCTAGGATTAGCAGGAAAAAGCAAAAAATTTCAGAATTGCACCTTGCAATGTGGAGATATTACTGTTTGTGCATTTACAATATTCATTGATTTTTGCCATTGAAAAACATGTTTTTCATATACCAGAAATGTTTGAAGCTACTGACTGAATGAAAGGAGCTGGCATCTCACTCTCTTTGAATCTTCTTTATCATGCTAGGATTAGCAGGAAAAAGCAAAAAATTTCAGAATTGCACCGTGCAATGTGGAGATATTACTGTTTGTGCATTTACAATATTCATTGATTTTTGCCATTGAAAAACATGTTTTTCATATACCAGAAATGTTTGAAGCTACTGACTGAATGAAAGGAGCTGGTATCTCACTCTCTTTGAATCTTCTTTATCATGCTAGGATTAGCAGGAAAAAGCAAAAAATTTCAGAATTGCACCGTGCAATGTGGAGATATTACTGTTTGTGCATTTACAATATTCATTGATTTTTGCCATTGAAAAACATGTTTTTCATATACCAGAAATGTTTGAAGCTACTGACTGAATGAAAGGAGCTGGCATCTCACTCTCTTTGAATCTTCTTTATCATGCTAGGATTAACAGGAAAAAGCTAAAAATTTCAGAATTGCACCTTGCAATGTGGAGATATTACTGTTTGTGCATTTACAATATTCATTGATTTTTGCCATTGAAAAACATGTTTTTCATATACCAGAAATGTTTGAAGCTACTGACTGAATGAAAGGAGCTGGCATCTCACTCTCTTTGAATCTTCTTTATCATGCTAGGATTAACAGGAAAAAGCAAAAATTTCAGAATTGCACCTTGCAATGTGGAGATATTACTGTTTGTGCATTTACAATATTCATTGATTTTTGCCATTGAAAAACATGTTTTTCATATTCCAGAAATGTTTGAAGCTACTGACTGAATGAAAGGAGCTGGCATCTCACTCTCTTTGAATCTTCTTTATCATGCTAGGATTAGCAGGAAAAAGCAAAAAATTTCAGAATTGCACCGTGCAATGTGGAGATATTACTGTTTGTGCATTTACAATATTCATTGATTTTTGCCATTGAAAAACGTCCAGAAATGTTTGAAGCTACTGACTGAATGAAAGGAGCTGGCATCTCACTCTCTTTGAATCTTCTTTATCATGCTAGGATTAACAGGAAAAAGCTAAAAATTTCAGAATTGCACCTTGCAATGTGGAGATATTACTGTTTGTGCATTTACAATATTCATTGATTTTTGCCATTGAAAAACATGTTTTTCATATACCAGAAATGTTTGAAGCTACTGACTGAATGAAAGGAGCTGGCATCTCACTCTCTTTGAATCTTCTTTATCATGCTAGGATTAACAGGAAAAAGCAAAAAATTTCAGAATTGCACCTTGCAATGTGGAGATATTAATGTTTGTGCATTTACAATATTCATTGATTTTTGCCATTGAAAAACATGTTTTTCATATACCAGAAATGTTTGAAGCTACTGACTGAATGAAAGGAGCTGGCATCTCACTCTCTTTGAATCTTCTTTATCATGCTAGGATTAGCAGGAATAAGCTAAAAATTTCAGAATTGCACCGTGCAATGTGGAGATATTACTGTTTGTGCATTTACAATATTCATTGATTTTTGCCATTGAAAAACATGTTTTTCATATACCAGAAATGTTTGAAGCTACTGACTGAATGAAAGGAGCTGGCATCTCACTCTCTTTGAATCTTCTTTATCATGCTAGGATTAACAGGAAAAAGCAAAAAATTTCAGAATTGCACCTTGCAATGTGGAGATATTACTGTTTGTGCATTTACAATATTCATTGATTTTTGCCATTGAAAAACGTCCAGAAATGTTTGAAGCTACTGACTGAATGAAAGGAGCTGGCATCTCACTCTCTTTGAATCTTCTTTATCATGCTAGGATTAACAGGGAAAAAGCAAAAAATTTCAGAATTGCACCTTGCAATGTGGAGATATTACTGTTTGTGCATTTACAATATTCATTGATTTTTGCCATTGAAAAACATGTTTTTCATATACCAGAAATGTTTGAAGCTACTGACTGAATGAAAGGAGCTGGCATCTCACTCTCTTTGAATCTTCTTTATCATGCTAGGATTAGCAGGAAAAAGCAAAAAATTTCAGAATTGCACCTTGCAATGTGGAGATATTACTGTTTGTGCATTTACAATATTCATTGATTTTTGCCATTGAAAAACATGTTTTTCATATACCAGAAATGTTTGAAGCTACTGACTGAATGAAAGGAGCTGGCATCTCACTCTCTTTGAATCTTCTTTATCATGCTAGGATTAACAGGAAAAAGCTAAAAATTTCAGAATTGCACCGTGCAATGTGGAGATATTACTGTTTGTGCATTTACAATATTCATTGATTTTTGCCATTGAAAAACATGTTTTTCATATACCAGAAATGTTTGAAGCTACTGACTGAATGAAAGGAGCTGGCATCTCACTCTCTTTGAATCTTCTTTATCATGCTAGGATTAACAGGAAAAAGCTAAAAATTTCAGAATTGCACCGTGCAATGTGGAGATATTACTGTTTGTGCATTTACAATATTCATTGATTTTTGCCATTGAAAAACATCTTTTTCATATACCAGAAATGTTTGAAGCTACTGACTGAATGAAAGGAGCTGGCATCTCACTCTCTTTGAATCTTCTTTATCATGCTAGGATTAGCAGGAAAAAGCTAAAAATTTCAGAATTGCACCTTGCAATGTGGAGATATTACTGTTTGTGCATTTACAATATTCATTGATTTTTGCCATTGAAAAACGTCCAGAAATGTTTGAAGCTACTGACTGAATGAAAGGAGCTGGCATCTCACTCTCTTTGAATCTTCTTTATCATGCTAGGATTAACAGGAAAAAGCTAAAAATTTCAGAATTGCACCTTGCAATGTGGAGATATTACTGTTTGTGCATTTACAATATTCATTGATTTTTGCCATTGAAAAACATGTTTTTCATATACCAGAAATGTTTGAAGCTACTGACTGAATGAAAGGAGCTGGCATCTCACTCTCTTTGAATCTTCTTTATCATGCTAGGATTAACAGGAAAAAGCTAAAAATTTCAGAATTGCACCTTGCAATGTGGAGATATTACTGTTTGTGCATTTACAATATTCATTGATTTTTGCCATTGAAAAACATGTTTTTCATATACCAGAAATGTTTGAAGCTACTGACTGAATGAAAGGAGCTGGCATCTCACTCTCTTTGAATCTTCTTTATCATGCTAGGATTAGCAGGAAAAAGCTAAAAATTTCAGAATTGCACCTTGCAATGTGGAGATATTACTGTTTGTGCATTTACAATATTCATTGATTTTTGCCATTGAAAAACGTCCAGAAATGTTTGAAGCTACTGACTGAATGAAAGGAGCTGGCATCTCACTCTCTTTGAATCTTCTTTATCATGCTAGGATTAACAGGAAAAAGCTAAAAATTTCAGAATTGCACCTTGCAATGTGGAGATATTACTGTTTGTGCATTTACAATATTCATTGATTTTTGCCATTGAAAAACATGTTTTTCATATACCAGAAATGTTTGAAGCTACTGACTGAATGAAAGGAGCTGGCATCTCACTCTCTTTGAATCTTCTTTATCATGCTAGGATTAGCAGGAAAAAGCAAAAAATTTCAGAATTGCACCGTGCAATGTGGAGATATTACTGTTTGTGCATTTACAATATTCATTGATTTTTGCCATTGAAAAACGTCCAGAAATGTTTGAAGCTACTGACTGAATGAAAGGAGCTGGCATCTCACTCTCTTTGAATCTTCTTTATCATGCTAGGATTAGCAGGAAAAAGCAAAAAATTTCAGAATTGCATCGTGCAATGTGGAGATATTACTGTTTGTGCATTTACAATATTCATTGATTTTTGCCATTGAAAAACATGTTTTTCATATACCAGAAATGTTTGAAGCTACTGACTGAATGAAAGGAGCTGGCATCTCACTCTCTTTGAATCTTCTTTATCATGCTAGGATTAACAGGAAAAAGCTAAAAATTTCAGAATTGCACCGTGCAATGTGGAGATATTACTGTTTGTGCATTTACAATATTCATTGATTTTTGCCATTGAAAAACATGTTTTTCATATACCAGAAATGTTTGAAGCTACTGACTGAATGAAAGGAGCTGGCATCTCACTCTCTTTGAATCTTCTTTATCATGCTAGGATTAGCAGGAAAAAGCAAAAAATTTCAGAATTGCACCTTGCAATGTGGAGATATTACTGTTTGTGCATTTACAATATTCATTGATTTTTGCCATTGGAAAACGTCCAGAAATGTTTGAAGCTACTGACTGAATGAAAGGAGCTGGCATCTCACTCTCTTTGAATCTTCTTTATCATGCTAGGATTAGCAGGAAAAAGCAAAAAATTTCAGAATTGCACCGTGCAATGTGGAGATATTACTGTTTGTGCATTTACAATATTCATTGATTTTTGCCATTGAAAAACATGTTTTTCATATACCAGAAATGTTTGAAGCTACTGACTGAATGAAAGGAGCTGGCATCTCACTCTCTTTGAATCTTCTTTATCATGCTAGGATTAGCAGGAAAAAGCAAAAAATTTCAGAATTGCACCTTGCAATGTGGAGATATTACTGTTTGTGCATTTACAATATTCATTGATTTTTGCCATTGAAAAACATGTTTTTCATATACCAGAAATGTTTGAAGCTACTGACTGAATGAAAAGAGCTGGCATCTCACTCTCTTTGAATCTTCTTTATCATGCTAGGATTAACAGGAAAAAGCTAAAAATTTCAGAATTGCACCGTGCAATGTGGAGATATTACTGTTTGTGCATTTACAATATTCATTGATTTTTGCCATTGAAAAACGTCCAGAAATGTTTGAAGCTACTGACTGAATGAAAGGAGCTGGCATCTCACTCTCTTTGAATCTTCTTTATCATGCTAGGATTAGCAGGAAAAAGCAAAAAATTTCAGAATTGCACCGTGCAATGTGGAGATATTACTGTTTGTGCATTTACAATATTCATTGATTTTTGCCATTGAAAAACATGTTTTTCATATACCAGAAATGTTTGAAGCTACTGACTGAATGAAAGGAGCTGGCATCTCACTCTCTTTGAATCTTCTTTATCATGCTAGGATTAGCAGGAAAAAGCAAAAAATTTCAGAATTGCACCTTGCAATGTGGAGATATTACTGTTTGTGCATTTACAATATTCATTGATTTTTGCCATTGAAAAACATGTTTTTCATATACCAGAAATGTTTGAAGCTACTGACTGAATGAAAGGAGCTGGCATCTCACTCTCTTTGAATCTTCTTTATCATGCTAGGATTAGCAGGAAAAAGCAAAAAATTTCAGAATTGCACCGTGCAATGTGGAGATATTACTGTTTGTGCATTTACAATATTCATTGATTTTTGCCATTGAAAAACATGTTTTTCATATACCAGAAATGTTTGAAGCTACTGACTGAATGAAAGGAGCTGGCATCTCACTCTCTTTGAATCTTCTTTATCATGCTAGGATTAGCAGGAAAAAGCTAAAAATTTCAGAATTGCACCTTGCAATGTGGAGATATTACTGTTTGTGCATTTACAATATTCATTGATTTTTGCCATTGAAAAACATGTTTTTCATATACCAGAAATGTTTGAAGCTACTGACTGAATGAAAGGAGCTGGCATCTCACTCTCTTTGAATCTTCTTTATCATGCTAGGATTAGCAGGAAAAAGCTAAAAATTTCAGAATTGCACCTTGCAATGTGGAGATATTACTGTTTGTGCATTTACAATATTCATTGATTTTTGCCATTGAAAAACGTCCAGAAATGTTTGAAGCTACTGACTGAATGAAAGGAGCTGGCATCTCACTCTCTTTGAATCTTCTTTATCATGCTAGGATTAGCAGGAAAAAGCTAAAAATTTCAGAATTGCACCGTGCAATGTGGAGATATTACTGTTTGTGCATTTACAATATTCATTGATTTTTGCCATTGAAAAACATGTTTTTCATATACCAGAAATGTTTGAAGCTACTGACTGAATGAAAGGAGCTGGCATCTCACTCTCTTTGAATCTTCTTTATCATGCTAGGATTAACAGGAAAAAGCTAAAAATTTCAGAATTGCACCTTGCAATGTGGAGATATTACTGTTTGTGCATTTACAATATTCATTGATTTTTGCCATTGAAAAACGTCCAGAAATGTTTGAAGCTACTGACTGAATGAAAGGAGCTGGCATCTCACTCTCTTTGAATCTTCTTTATCATGCTAGGATTAGCAGGAAAAAGCAAAAAATTTCAGAATTGCACCGTGCAATGTGGAGATATTACTGTTTGTGCATTTACAATATTCATTGATTTTTGCCATTGAAAAACATGTTTTTCATATACCAGAAATGTTTGAAGCTACTGACTGAATGAAAGGAGCTGGCATCTCACTCTCTTTGAATCTTCTTTATCATGCTAGGATTAGCAGGAAAAAGCAAAAAATTTCAGAATTGCACCGTGCAATGTGGAGATATTACTGTTTGTGCATTTACAATATTCATTGATTTTTGCCATTGAAAAACATGTTTTTCATATACCAGAAATGTTTGAAGCTACTGACTGAATGAAAGGAGCTGGCATCTCACTCTCTTTGAATCTTCTTTATCATGCTAGGATTAACAGGAAAAAGCAAAAAATTTCAGAATTGCACCGTGCAATGTGGAGATATTACCGTTTGTGCATTTACAATATTCATTGATTTTTGCCATTGAAAAACATGTTTTTCATATACCAGAAATGTTTGAAGCTACTGACTGAATGAAAGGAGCTGGCATCTCACTCTCTTTGAATCTTCTTTATCATGCTAGGATTAACAGGAAAAAGCTAAAAATTTCAGAATTGCACCGTGCAATGTGGAGATATTACTGTTTGTGCATTTACAATATTCATTGATTTTTGCCATTGAAAAACATGTTTTTCATATACCAGAAATGTTTGAAGCTACTGACTGAATGAAACGAGCTGGCATCTCACTCTCTTTGAATCTTCTTTATCATGCTAGGATTAACAGGAAAAAGCTAAAAATTTCAGAATTGCACCGTGCAATGTGGAGATATTACTGTTTGTGCATTTACAATATTCATTGATTTTTGCCATTGAAAAACATGTTTTTCATATACCAGAAATGTTTGAAGCTACTGACTGAATGAAAGGAGCTGGCATCTCACTCTCTTTGAATCTTCTTTATCATGCTAGGATTAGCAGGAAAAAGCTAAAAATTTCAGAATTGCACCTTGCAATGTGGAGATATTACTGTTTGTGCATTTACAATATTCATTGATTTTTGCCATTGAAAAACGTCCAGAAATGTTTGAAGCTACTGACTGAATGAAAGGAGCTGGCATCTCACTCTCTTTGAATCTTCTTTATCATGCTAGGATTAACAGGAAAAAGCTAAAAATTTCAGAATTGCACCTTGCAATGTGGAGATATTACTGTTTGTGCATTTACAATATTCATTGATTTTTGCCATTGAAAAACATGTTTTTCATATACCAGAAATGTTTGAAGCTACTGACTGAATGAAAGGAGCTGGCATCTCACTCTCTTTGAATCTTCTTTATCATGCTAGGATTAACAGGAAAAAGCTAAAAATTTCAGAATTGCACCTTGCAATGTGGAGATATTACTGTTTGTGCATTTACAATATTCATTGATTTTTGCCATTGAAAAACATCTTTTTCATATACCAGAAATGTTTGAAGCTACTGACTGAATGAAAGGAGCTGGCATCTCACTCTCTTTGAATCTTCTTTATCATGCTAGGATTAGCAGGAAAAAGCTAAAAATTTCAGAATTGCACCTTGCAATGTGGAGATATTACTGTTTGTGCATTTACAATATTCATTGATTTTTGCCATTGAAAAACGTCCAGAAATGTTTGAAGCTACTGACTGAATGAAAGGAGCTGGCATCTCACTCTCTTTGAATCTTCTTTATCATGCTAGGATTAACAGGAAAAAGCTAAAAATTTCAGAATTGCACCTTGCAATGTGGAGATATTACTGTTTGTGCATTTACAATATTCATTGATTTTTGCCATTGAAAAACATGTTTTTCATATACCAGAAATGTTTGAAGCTACTGACTGAATGAAAGGAGCTGGCATCTCACTCTCTTTGAATCTTCTTTATCATGCTAGGATTAACAGGAAAAAGCTAAAAATTTCAGAATTGCACCTTGCAATGTGGAGATATTACTGTTTGTGCATTTACAATATTCATTGATTTTTGCCATTGAAAAACATGTTTTTCATATACCAGAAATGTTTGAAGCTACTGACTGAATGAAAGGAGCTGGCATCTCACTCTCTTTGAATCTTCTTTATCATGCTAGGATTAACAGGAAAAAGCAAAAAATTTCAGAATTGCACCGTGCAATGTGGAGATATTACTGTTTGTGCATTTACAATATTCATTGATTTTTGCCATTGAAAAACATGTTTTTCATATACCAGAAATGTTTGAAGCTACTGACTGAATGAAAGGAGCTGGCATCTCACTCTCTTTGAATCTTCTTTATCATGCTAGGATTAGCAGGAAAAAGCAAAAAATTTCAGAATTGCACCGTGCAATGTGGAGATATTACTGTTTGTGCATTTACAATATTCATTGATTTTTGCCATTGAAAAACGTCCAGAAATGTTTGAAGCTACTGACTGAATGAAAGGAGCTGGCATCTCACTCTCTTTGAATCTTCTTTATCATGCTAGGATTAGCAGGAAAAAGCAAAAAATTTCAGAATTGCATCGTGCAATGTGGAGATATTACTGTTTGTGCATTTACAATATTCATTGATTTTTGCCATTGAAAAACATGTTTTTCATATACCAGAAATGTTTGAAGCTACTGACTGAATGAAAGGAGCTGGCATCTCACTCTCTTTGAATCTTCTTTATCATGCTAGGATTAACAGGAAAAAGCTAAAAATTTCAGAATTGCACCGTGCAATGTGGAGATATTACTGTTTGTGCATTTACAATATTCATTGATTTTTGCCATTGAAAAACATGTTTTTCATATACCAGAAATGTTTGAAGCTACTGACTGAATGAAAGGAGCTGGCATCTCACTCTCTTTGAATCTTCTTTATCATGCTAGGATTAGCAGGAAAAAGCAAAAAATTTCAGAATTGCACCTTGCAATGTGGAGATATTACTGTTTGTGCATTTACAATATTCATTGATTTTTGCCATTGAAAAACGTCCAGAAATGTTTGAAGCTACTGACTGAATGAAAGGAGCTGGCATCTCACTCTCTTTGAATCTTCTTTATCATGCTAGGATTAGCAGGAAAAAGCAAAAAATTTCAGAATTGCACCGTGCAATGTGGAGATATTACTGTTTGTGCATTTACAATATTCATTGATTTTTGCCATTGAAAAACATGTTTTTCATATACCAGAAATGTTTGAAGCTACTGACTGAATGAAAGGAGCTGGCATCTCACTCTCTTTGAATCTTCTTTATCATGCTAGGATTAGCAGGAAAAAGCAAAAAATTTCAGAATTGCACCTTGCAATGTGGAGATATTACTGTTTGTGCATTTACAATATTCATTGATTTTTGCCATTGAAAAACATGTTTTTCATATACCAGAAATGTTTGAAGCTACTGACTGAATGAAATGAGCTGGCATCTCACTCTCTTTGAATCTTCTTTATCATGCTAGGATTAACAGGAAAAAGCTAAAAATTTCAGAATTGCACCGTGCAATGTGGAGATATTACTGTTTGTGCATTTACAATATTCATTGATTTTTGCCATTGAAAAACGTCCAGAAATGTTTGAAGCTACTGACTGAATGAAAGGAGCTGGCATCTCACTCTCTTTGAATCTTCTTTATCATGCTAGGATTAGCAGGAAAAAGCAAAAAATTTCAGAATTGCACCGTGCAATGTGGAGATATTACTGTTTGTGCATTTACAATATTCATTGATTTTTGCCATTGAAAAACATGTTTTTCATATACCAGAAATGTTTGAAGCTACTGACTGAATGAAAGGAGCTGGCATCTCACTCTCTTTGAATCTTCTTTATCATGCTAGGATTAGCAGGAAAAATCAAAAAATTTCAGAATTGCACCTTGCAATGTGGAGATATTACTGTTTGTGCATTTACAATATTCATTGATTTTTGCCATTGAAAAACATGTTTTTCATATACCAGAAATGTTTGAAGCTACTGACTGAATGAAAGGAGCTGGCATCTCACTCTCTTTGAAACTTCTTTATCATGCTAGGATTAGCAGGAAAAAGCAAAAAATTTCAGAATTGCACCGTGCAATGTGGAGATATTACTGTTTGTGCATTTACAATATTCATTGATTTTTGCCATTGAAAAACATGTTTTTCATATACCAGAAATGTTTGAAGCTACTGACTGAATGAAAGGAGCTGGCATCTCACTCTCTTTGAATCTTCTTTATCATGCTAGGATTAGCAGGAAAAAGCTAAAAATTTCATAATTGCACCTTGCAATGTGGAGATATTACTGTTTGTGCATTTACAATATTCATTGATTTTTGCCATTGAAAAACATGTTTTTCATATACCAGAAATGTTTGAAGCTACTGACTGAATGAAAGGAGCTGGCATCTCACTCTCTTTGAATCTTCTTTATCATGCTAGGATTAGCAGGAAAAAGCTAAAAATTTCAGAATTGCACCTTGCAATGTGGAGATATTACTGTTTGTGCATTTACAATATTCATTGATTTTTGCCATTGAAAAACGTCCAGAAATGTTTGAAGCTACTGACTGAATGAAAGGAGCTGGCATCTCACTCTCTTTGAATCTTCTTTATCATGCTAGGATTAGCAGGAAAAAGCTAAAAATTTCAGAATTGCACCTTGCAATGTGGAGATATTACTGTTTGTGCATTTACAATATTCATTGATTTTTGCCATTGAAAAACATGTTTTTCATATACCAGAAATGTTTGAAGCTACTGACTGAATGAAAGGAGCTGGCATCTCACTCTCTTTGAATCTTCTTTATCATGCTAGGATTAACAGGAAAAAGCTAAAAATTTCAGAATTGCACCTTGCAATGTGGAGATATTACTGTTTGTGCATTTACAATATTCATTGATTTTTGCCATTGAAAAACGTCCAGAAATGTTTGAAGCTACTGACTGAATGAAAGGAGCTGGCATCTCACTCTCTTTGAATCTTCTTTATCATGCTAGGATTAGCAGGAAAAAGCAAAAAATTTCAGAATTGCACCGTGCAATGTGGAGATATTACTGTTTGTGCATTTACAATATTCATTGATTTTTGCCATTGAAAAACATGTTTTTCATATACCAGAAATGTTTGAAGCTACTGACTGAATGAAAGGAGCTGGCATCTCACTCTCTTTGAATCTTCTTTATCATGCTAGGATTAGCAGGAAAAAGCAAAAAATTTCAGAATTGCACCGTGCAATGTGGAGATATTACTGTTTGTGCATTTACAATATTCATTGATTTTTGCCATTGAAAAACATGTTTTTCATATACCAGAAATGTTTGAAGCTACTGACTGAATGAAAGGAGCTGGCATCTCACTCTCTTTGAATCTTCTTTATCATGCTAGGATTAACAGGAAAAAGCTAAAAATTTCAGAATTGCACCTTGCAATGTGGAGATATTACTGTTTGTGCATTTACAATATTCATTGATTTTTGCCATTGAAAAACATGTTTTTCATATACCAGAAATGTTTGAAGCTACTGACTGAATGAAAGGAGCTGGCATCTCACTCTCTTTGAATCTTCTTTATCATGCTAGGATTAACAGGAAAAAGCTAAAAATTTCAGAATTGCACCGTGCAATGTGGAGATATTACTGTTTGTGCATTTACAATATTCATTGATTTTTGCCATTGAAAAACATGTTTTTCATATACCAGAAATGTTTGAAGCTACTGACTGAATGAAAGGAGCTGGCATCTCACTCTCTTTGAATCTTCTTTATCATGCTAGGATTAACAGGAAAAAGCTAAAAATTTCAGAATTGCACCGTGCAATGTGGAGATATTACTGTTTGTGCATTTACAATATTCATTGATTTTTGCCATTGAAAAACATGTTTTTCATATACCAGAAATGTTTGAAGCTACTGACTGAATGAAAGGAGCTGGCATCTCACTCTCTTTGAATCTTCTTTATCATGCTAGGATTAGCAGGAAAAAGCAAAAAATTTCAGAATTGCACCTTGCAATGTGGAGATATTACTGTTTGTGCATTTACAATATTCATTGATTTTTGCCATTGAAAAACGTCCAGAAATGTTTGAAGCTACTGACTGAATGAAAGGAGCTGGCATCTCACTCTCTTTGAATCTTCTTTATCATGCTAGGATTAACAGGAAAAAGCTAAAAATTTCAGAATTGCACCTTGCAATGTGGAGATATTACTGTTTGTGCATTTACAATATTCATTGATTTTTGCCATTGAAAAACATGTTTTTCATATACCAGAAATGTTTGAAGCTACTGACTGAATGAAAGGAGCTGGCATCTCACTCTCTTTGAATCTTCTTTATCATGCTAGGATTAGCAGGAAAAAGCAAAAAATTTCAGAATTGCACCTTGCAATGTGGAGATATTACTGTTTGTGCATTTACAATATTCATTGATTTTTGCCATTGAAAAACATGTTTTTCATATACCAGAAATGTTTGAAGCTACTGACTGAATGAAAGGAGCTGGCATCTCACTCTCTTTGAATCTTCTTTATCATGCTAGGATTAACAGGAAAAAGCTAAAAATTTCAGAATTGCACCGTGCAATGTGGAGATATTACTGTTTGTGCATTTACAATATTCATTGATTTTTGCCATTGAAAAACATGTTTTTCATATACCAGAAATGTTTGAAGCTACTGACTGAATGAAAGGAGCTGGCATCTCACTCTCTTTGAATCTTCTTTATCATGCTAGGATTAACAGGAAAAAGCTAAAAATTTCAGAATTGCACCTTGCAATGTGGAGATATTACTGTTTGTGCATTTACAATATTCATTGATTTTTGCCATTGAAAAACATGTTTTTCATATACCAGAAATGTTTGAAGCTACTGACTGAATGAAAGGAGCTGGCATCTCACTCTCTTTGAATCTTCTTTATCATGCTAGGATTAGCAGGAAAAAGCAAAAAATTTCAGAATTGCACCGTGCAATGTGGAGATATTACTGTTTGTGCATTTACAATATTCATTGATTTTTGCCATTGAAAAACATGTTTTTCATATACCAGAAATGTTTGAAGCTACTGACTGAATGAAAGGAGCTGGCATCTCACTCTCTTTGAATCTTCTTTATCATGCTAGGATTAACAGGAAAAAGCAAAAAAATTTCAGAATTGCACCGTGCAATGTGGAGATATTACTGTTTGTGCATTTACAATATTCATTGATTTTTGCCATTGAAAAACGTCCAGAAATGTTTGAAGCTACTGACTGAATGAAAGGAGCTGGCATCTCACTCTCTTTGAATCTTCTTTATCATGCTAGGATTAACAGGAAAAAGCTAAAAATTTCAGAATTGCACCGTGCAATGTGGAGATATTACTGTTTGTGCATTTACAATATTCATTGATTTTTGCCATTGAAAAACATGTTTTTCATATACCAGAAATGTTTGAAGCTACTGACTGAATGAAAGGAGCTGGCATCTCACTCTCTTTGAATCTTCTTTATCATGCTAGGATTAGCAGGAAAAAGCAAAAAATTTCAGAATTGCACCTTGCAATGTGGAGATATTACTGTTTGTGCATTTACAATATTCATTGATTTTTGCCATTGAAAAACATGTTTTTCATATACCAGAAATGTTTGAAGCTACTGACTGAATGAAAGGAGCTGGCATCTCACTCTCTTTGAATCTTCTTTATCATGCTAGGATTAACAGGAAAAAGCTAAAAATTTCAGAATTGCACCGTGCAATGTGGAGATATTACTGTTTGTGCATTTACAATATTCATTGATTTTTGCCATTGAAAAACATGTTTTTCATATACCAGAAATGTTTGAAGCTACTGACTGAATGAAAGGAGCTGGCATCTCACTCTCTTTGAATCTTCTTTATCATGCTAGGATTAACAGGAAAAAGCAAAAAATTTCAGAATTGCACCTTGCAATGTGGAGATATTACTGTTTGTGCATTTACAATATTCATTGATTTTTGCCATTGAAAAACATGTTTTTCATATACCAGAAATGTTTGAAGCTACTGACTGAATGAAAGGAGCTGGCATCTCACTCTCTTTGAATCTTCTTTATCATGCTAGGATTAACAGGAAAAAGCTAAAAATTTCAGAATTGCACCTTGCAATGTGGAGATATTACTGTTTGTGCATTTACAATATTCATTGATTTTTGCCATTGAAAAACATGTTTTTCATATACCAGAAATGTTTGAAGCTACTGACTGAATGAAAGGAGCTGGCATCTCACTCTCTTTGAATCTTCTTTATCATGCTAGGATTAGCAGGAAAAAGCAAAAAATTTCAGAATTGCACCTTGCAATGTGGAGATATTACTGTTTGTGCATTTACAATATTCATTGATTTTTGCTATTGAAAAACGTCCAGAAATGTTTGAAGCTACTGACTGAATGAAAGGAGCTGGCATCTCACTCTCTTTGAATCTTCTTTATCATGCTAGGATTAACAGGAAAAAGCAAAAAATTTCAGAATTGCACCTTGCAATGTGGAGATATCACTGTTTGTGCATTTACAATATTCATTGATTTTTGCCATTGAAAAACATGTTTTTCATATACCAGAAATGTTTGAAGCTACTGACTGAATGAAAGGAGCTGGCATCTCACTCTCTTTGAATCTTCTTTATCATGCTAGGATTAACAGGAAAAAGCTAAAAATTTCAGAATTGCACCGTGCAAAGTGGAGATATTACTGTTTGTGCATTTACAATATTCATTGATTTTTGCCATTGAAAAACATGTTTTTCATATACCAGAAATGTTTGAAGCTACTGACTGAATGAAAGGAGCTGGCATCTCACTCTCTTTGAATCTTCTTTATCATGCTAGGATTAACAGGAAAAAGCTAAAAATTTCAGAATTGCACCGTGCAATGTGGAGATATTACTGTTTGTGCATTTACAATATTCATTGATTTTTGCCATTGAAAAACATGTTTTTCATATACCAGAAATGTTTGAAGCTACTGACTGAATGAAAGGAGCTGGCATCTCACTCTCTTTGAATCTTCTTTATCATGCTAGGATTAGCAGGAAAAAGCTAAAAATTTCAGAATTGCACCGTGCAATGTGGAGATATTACTGTTTGTGCATTTACAATATTCATTGATTTTTGCCATTGAAAAACATGTTTTTCATATACCAGAAATGTTTGAAGCTACTGACTGAATGAAAGGAGCTGGCATCTCACTCTCTTTGAATCTTCTTTATCATGCTAGGATTAACAGGAAAAAGCTAAAAATTTCAGAATTGCACCTTGCAATGTGGAGATATTACTGTTTGTGCATTTACAATATTCATTGATTTTTGCCATTGAAAAACATGTTTTTCATATACCAGAAATGTTTGAAGCTACTGACTGAATGAAAGGAGCTGGCATCTCACTCTCTTTGAATCTTCTTTATCATGCTAGGATTAGCAGGAAAAAGCAAAAAATTTCAGAATTGCACCGTGCAATGTGGAGATATTACTGTTTGTGCATTTACAATATTCATTGATTTTTGCCATTGAAAAACATGTTTTTCATATACCAGAAATGTTTGAAGCTACTGACTGAATGAAAGGAGCTGGCATCTCACTCTCTTTGAATCTTCTTTATCATGCTAGGATTAGCAGGAAAAAGCAAAAAATTTCAGAATTGCACCTTGCAATGTGGAGATATTACTGTTTGTGCATTTACAATATTCATTGATTTTTGCTATTGAAAAACGTCCAGAAATG
The DNA here is from genome assembly GCF_046119375.1 of Phyllobates terribilis. Classification (NCBI taxonomy): domain Eukaryota; kingdom Metazoa; phylum Chordata; class Amphibia; order Anura; family Dendrobatidae; genus Phyllobates; species Phyllobates terribilis. Next base: position 27,423 of record NW_027367155.1, on the reverse strand, counting down.
TTTGAAGCTACTGACTGAATGAAAGGAGCTGGCATCTCACTCTCTTTGAATCTTCTTTATCATGCTAGGATTAACAGGAAAAAGCAAAAAATTTCAGAATTGCACCTTGCAATGTGGAGATATCACTGTTTGTGCATTTACAATATTCATTGATTTTTGCCATTGAAAAACATGTTTTTCATATACCAGAAATGTTTGAAGCTACTGACTGAATGAAAGGAGCTGGCATCTCACTCTCTTTGAATCTTCTTTATCATGCTAGGATTAACAGGAAAAAGCTAAAAATTTCAGAATTGCACCGTGCAATGTGGAGATATTACTGTTTGTGCATTTACAATATTCATTGATTTTTGCCATTGAAAAACATGTTTTTCATATACCAGAAATGTTTGAAGCTACTGACTGAATGAAAGGAGCTGGCATCTCACTCTCTTTGAATCTTCTTTATCATGCTAGGATTAACAGGAAAAAGCTAAAAATTTCAGAATTGCACCGTGCAAAGTGGAGATATTACTGTTTGTGCATTTACAATATTCATTGATTTTTGCCATTGAAAAACATGTTTTTCATATACCAGAAATGTTTGAAGCTACTGACTGAATGAAAGGAGCTGGCATCTCACTCTCTTTGAATCTTCTTTATCATGCTAGGATTAACAGGAAAAAGCTAAAAATTTCAGAATTGCACCGTGCAATGTGGAGATATTACTGTTTGTGCATTTACAATATTCATTGATTTTTGCCATTGAAAAACATGTTTTTCATATACCAGAAATGTTTGAAGCTACTGACTGAATGAAAGGAGCTGGCATCTCACTCTCTTTGAATCTTCTTTATCATGCTAGGATTAGCAGGAAAAAGCTAAAAATTTCAGAATTGCACCGTGCAATGTGGAGATATTACTGTTTGTGCATTTACAATATTCATTGATTTTTGCCATTGAAAAACATGTTTTTCATATACCAGAAATGTTTGAAGCTACTGACTGAATGAAAGGAGCTGGCATCTCACTCTCTTTGAATCTTCTTTATCATGCTAGGATTAACAGGAAAAAGCTAAAAATTTCAGAATTGCACCTTGCAATGTGGAGATATTACTGTTTGTGCATTTACAATATTCATTGATTTTTGCCATTGAAAAACATGTTTTTCATATACCAGAAATGTTTGAAGCTACTGACTGAATGAAAGGAGCTGGCATCTCACTCTCTTTGAATCTTCTTTATCATGCTAGGATTAGCAGGAAAAAGCAAAAAATTTCAGAATTGCACCGTGCAATGTGGAGATATTACTGTTTGTGCATTTACAATATTCATTGATTTTTGCCATTGAAAAACATGTTTTTCATATACCAGAAATGTTTGAAGCTACTGACTGAATGAAAGGAGCTGGCATCTCACTCTCTTTGAATCTTCTTTATCATGCTAGGATTAACAGGAAAAAGCAAAAAATTTCAGAATTGCACCGTGCAATGTGGAGATATTACTGTTTGTGCATTTACAATATTCATTGATTTTTGCCATTGAAAAACGTCCAGAAATGTTTGAAGCTACTGACTGAATGAAAGGAGCTGGCATCTCACTCTCTTTGAATCTTCTTTATCATGCTAGGATTAACAGGAAAAAGCTAAAAATTTCAGAATTGCACCGTGCAATGTGGAGATATTACTGTTTGTGCATTTACAATATTCATTGATTTTTGCCATTGAAAAACATGTTTTTCATATACCAGAAATGTTTGAAGCTACTGACTGAATGAAAGGAGCTGGCATCTCACTCTCTTTGAATCTTCTTTATCATGCTAGGATTAGCAGGAAAAAGCAAAAAATTTCAGAATTGCACCTTGCAATGTGGAGATATTACTGTTTGTGCATTTACAATATTCATTGATTTTTGCCATTGAAAAACATGTTTTTCATATACCAGAAATGTTTGAAGCTACTGACTGAATGAAAGGAGCTGGCATCTCACTCTCTTTGAATCTTCTTTATCATGCTAGGATTAACAGGAAAAAGCTAAAAATTTCAGAATTGCACCGTGCAATGTGGAGATATTACTGTTTGTGCATTTACAATATTCATTGATTTTTGCCATTGAAAAACATGTTTTTCATATACCAGAAATGTTTGAAGCTACTGACTGAATGAAAGGAGCTGGCATCTCACTCTCTTTGAATCTTCTTTATCATGCTAGGATTAACAGGAAAAAGCAAAAAATTTCAGAATTGCACCTTGCAATGTGGAGATATTACTGTTTGTGCATTTACAATATTCATTGATTTTTGCCATTGAAAAACATGTTTTTCATATACCAGAAATGTTTGAAGCTACTGACTGAATGAAAGGAGCTGGCATCTCACTCTCTTTGAATCTTCTTTATCATGCTAGGATTAACAGGAAAAAGCTAAAAATTTCAGAATTGCACCTTGCAATGTGGAGATATTACTGTTTGTGCATTTACAATATTCATTGATTTTTGCCATTGAAAAACATGTTTTTCATATACCAGAAATGTTTGAAGCTACTGACTGAATGAAAGGAGCTGGCATCTCACTCTCTTTGAATCTTCTTTATCATGCTAGGATTAACAGGAAAAAGCAAAAAATTTCAGAATTGCACCTTGCAATGTGGAGATATTACTGTTTGTGCATTTACAATATTCATTGATTTTTGCCATTGAAAAACATGTTTTTCATATACCAGAAATGTTTGAAGCTACTGACTGAATGAAAGGAGCTGGCATCTCACTCTCTTTGAATCTTCTTTATCATGCTAGGATTAGCAGGAAAAAGCAAAAAATTTCAGAATTGCACCTTGCAATGTGGAGATATTACTGTTTGTGCATTTACAATATTCATTGATTTTTGCCATTGAAAAACATGTTTTTCATATACCAGAAATGTTTGAAGCTACTGACTGAATGAAAGGAGCTGGCATCTCACTCTCTTTGAATCTTCTTTATCATGCTAGGATTAACAGGAAAAAGCTAAAAATTTCAGAATTGCACCGTGCAATGTGGAGATATTACTGTTTGTGCATTTACAATATTCATTGATTTTTGCCATTGAAAAACATGTTTTTCATATACCAGAAATGTTTGAAGCTACTGACTGAATGAAAGGAGCTGGCATCTCACTCTCTTTGAATCTTCTTTATCATGCTAGGATTAACAGGAAAAAGCTAAAAATTTCAGAATTGCACCTTGCAATGTGGAGATATTACTGTTTGTGCATTTACAATATTCATTGATTTTTGCCATTGAAAAACATGTTTTTCATATACCAGAAATGTTTGAAGCTACTGACTGAATGAAAGGAGCTGGCATCTCACTCTCTTTGAATCTTCTTTATCATGCTAGGATTAGCAGGAAAAAGCAAAAAATTTCAGAATTGCACCGTGCAATGTGGAGATATTACTGTTTGTGCATTTACAATATTCATTGATTTTTGCCATTGAAAAACATGTTTTTCATATACCAGAAATGTTTGAAGCTACTGACTGAATGAAAGGAGCTGGCATCTCACTCTCTTTGAATCTTCTTTATCATGCTAGGATTAGCAGGAAAAAGCAAAAAATTTCAGAATTGCACCGTGCAATGTGGAGATATTACTGTTTGTGCATTTACAATATTCATTGATTTTTGCCATTGAAAAACATGTTTTTCATATACCAGAAATGTTTGAAGCTACTGACTGAATGAAAGGAGCTGGCATCTCACTCTCTTTGAATCTTCTTTATCATGCTAGGATTAACAGGAAAAAGCTAAAAATTTCAGAATTGCACCGTGCAATGTGGAGATATTACTGTTTGTGCATTTACAATATTCATTGATTTTTGCCATTGAAAAACATGTTTTTCATATACCAGAAATGTTTGAAGCTACTGACTGAATGAAAGGAGCTGGCATCTCACTCTCTTTGAATCTTCTTTATCATGCTAGGATTAGCAGGAAAAAGCAAAAAATTTCAGAATTGCACCGTGCAATGTGGAGATATTACTGTTTGTGCATTTACAATATTCATTGATTTTTGCCATTGAAAAACATGTTTTTCATATACCAGAAATGTTTGAAGCTACTGACTGAATGAAAGGAGCTGGCATCTCACTCTCTTTGAATCTTCTTTATCATGCTAGGATTAACAGGAAAAAGCTAAAAATTTCAGAATTGCACCGTGCAATGTGGAGATATTACTGTTTGTGCATTTACAATATTCATTGATTTTTGCCATTGAAAAACATGTTTTTCATATACCAGAAATGTTTGAAGCTACTGACTGAATGAAAGGAGCTGGCATCTCACTCTCTTTGAATCTTCTTTATCATGCTAGGATTAACAGGAAAAAGCAAAAAATTTCAGAATTGCACCTTGCAATGTGGAGATATTACTGTTTGTGCATTTACAATATTCATTGATTTTTGCCATTGAAAAACATGTTTTTCATATACCAGAAATGTTTGAAGCTACTGACTGAATGAAAGGAGCTGGCATCTCACTCTCTTTGAATCTTCTTTATCATGCTAGGATTAACAGGAAAAAGCTAAAAATTTCAGAATTGCACCTTGCAATGTGGAGATATTACTGTTTGTGCATTTACAATATTCATTGATTTTTGCCATTGAAAAACGTCCAGAAATGTTTGAAGCTACTGACTGAATGAAAGGAGCTGGCATCTCACTCTCTTTGAATCTTCTTTATCATGCTAGGATTAACAGGAAAAAGCTAAAAATTTCAGAATTGCACCGTGCAATGTGGAGATATTACTGTTTGTGCATTTACAATATTCATTGATTTTTGCCATTGAAAAACATCCAGAAATGTTTGAAGCTACTGACTGAATGAAAGGAGCTGGCATCTCACTCTCTTTGAATCTTCTTTATCATGCTAGGATTAACAGGAAAAAGCTAAAAATTTCAGAATTGCACCTTGCAATGTGGAGATATTACTGTTTGTGCATTTACAATATTCATTGATTTTTGCCATTGAAAAACATGTTTTTCATATACCAGAAATGTTTGAAGCTACTGACTGAATGAAAGGAGCTGGCATCTCACTCTCTTTGAATCTTCTTTATCATGCTAGGATTAGCAGGAAAAAGCAAAAAATTTCAGAATTGCACCGTGCAATGTGGAGATATTACTGTTTGTGCATTTACAATATTCATTGATTTTTGCCATTGAAAAACATGTTTTTCATATACCAGAAATGTTTGAAGCTACTGACTGAATGAAAGGAGCTGGCATCTCACTCTCTTTGAATCTTCTTTATCATGCTAGGATTAGCAGGAAAAAGCTAAAAATTTCAGAACTGCACCGTGCAATGTGGAGATATTACTGTTTGTGCATTTACAATATTCATTGATTTTTGCCATTGAAAAACATGTTTTTCATATACCAGAAATGTTTGAAGCTACTGACTGAATGAAAGGAGCTGGCATCTCACTCTCTTTGAATCTTCTTTATCATGCTAGGATTAACAGGAAAAAGCTAAAAATTTCAGAATTGCACCGTGCAATGTGGAGATATTACTGTTTGTGCATTTACAATATTCATTGATTTTTGCCATTGAAAAACATGTTTTTCATATACCAGAAATGTTTGAAGCTACTGACTGAATGAAAGGAGCTGGCATCTCACTCTCTTTGAATCTTCTTTATCATGCTAGGATTAGCAGGAAAAAGCAAAAAATTTCAGAATTGCACCGTGCAATGTGGAGATATTACTGTTTGTGCATTTACAATATTCATTGATTTTTGCCTTGAAAAACATGTTTTTCATATACCAGAAATGTTTGAAGCTACTGACTGAATGAAAGGAGCTGGCATCTCACTCTCTTTGAATCTTCTTTATCATGCTAGGATTAACAGGAAAAAGCTAAAAATTTCAGAATTGCACCGTGCAATGTGGAGATATTACTGTTTGTGCATTTACAATATTCATTGATTTTTGCCATTGAAAAACATGTTTTTCATATACCAGAAATGTTTGAAGCTACTGACTGAATGAAAGGAGCTGGCATCTCACTCTCTTTGAATCTTCTTTATCATGCTAGGATTAACAGGAAAAAGCAAAAAATTTCAGAATTGCACCTTGCAATGTGGAGATATTACTGTTTGTGCATTTACAATATTCATTGATTTTTGCCATTGAAAAACGTCCAGAAATGTTTGAAGCTACTGACTGAATGAAAGGAGCTGGCATCTCACTCTCTTTGAATCTTCTTTATCATGCTAGGATTAACAGGAAAAAGCAAAAAATTTCAGAATTGCACCTTGCAATGTGGAGATATTACTGTTTGTGCATTTACAATATTCATTGATTTTTGCCATTGAAAAACATGTTTTTCATATACCAGAAATGTTTGAAGCTACTGACTGAATGAAAGGAGCTGGCATCTCACTCTCTTTGAATCTTCTTTATCATGCTAGGATTAACAGGAAAAAGCTAAAAATTTCAGAATTGCACCGTGCAATGTGGAGATATTACTGTTTGTGCATTTACAATATTCATTGATTTTTGCCATTGAAAAACATGTTTTTCATATACCAGAAATGTTTGAAGCTACTGACTGAATGAAAGGAGCTGGCATCTCACTCTCTTTGAATCTTCTTTATCATGCTAGGATTAACAGGAAAAAGCTAAAAATTTCAGAATTGCACCGTGCAATGTGGAGATATTACTGTTTGTGCATTTACAATATTCATTGATTTTTGCCATTGAAAAACATGTTTTTCATATACCAGAAATGTTTGAAGCTACTGACTGAATGAAAGGAGCTGGCATCTCACTCTCTTTGAATCTTCTTTATCATGCTAGGATTAACAGGAAAAAGCTAAAAATTTCAGAATTGCACCGTGCAATGTGGAGATATTACTGTTTGTGCATTTACAATATTCATTGATTTTTGCCATTGAAAAACATGTTTTTCATATACCAGAAATGTTTGAAGCTACTGACTGAATGAAAGGAGCTGGCATCTCACTCTCTTTGAATCTTCTTTATCATGCTAGGATTAGCAGGAAAAAGCAAAAAATTTCAGAATTGCACCTTGCAATGTGGAGATATTACTGTTTGTGCATTTACAATATTCATTGATTTTTGCCATTGAAAAACGTCCAGAAATGTTTGAAGCTACTGACTGAATGAAAGGAGCTGGCATCTCACTCTCTTTGAATCTTCTTTATCATGCTAGGATTAACAGGAAAAAGCAAAAAATTTCAGAATTGCACCTTGCAATGTGGAGATATTACTGTTTGTGCATTTACAATATTCATTGATTTTTGCCATTGAAAAACATGTTTTTCATATACCAGAAATGTTTGAAGCTACTGACTGAATGAAAGGAGCTGGCATCTCACTCTCTTTGAATCTTCTTTATCATGCTAGGATTAACAGGAAAAAGCTAAAAATTTCAGAATTGCACCGTGCAATGTGGAGATATTACTGTTTGTGCATTTACAATATTCATTGATTTTTGCCATTGAAAAACATGTTTTTCATATACCAGAAATGTTTGAAGCTACTGACTGAATGAAAGGAGCTGGCATCTCACTCTCTTTGAATCTTCTTTATCATGCTAGGATTAACAGGAAAAAGCTAAAAATTTCAGAATTGCACCGTGCAATGTGGAGATATTACTGTTTGTGCATTTACAATATTCATTGATTTTTGCCATTGAAAAACATGTTTTTCATATACCAGAAATGTTTGAAGCTACTGACTGAATGAAAGGAGCTGGCATCTCACTCTCTTTGAATCTTCTTTATCATGCTAGGATTAGCAGGAAAAAGCTAAAAATTTCAGAATTGCACCTTGCAATGTGGAGATATTACTGTTTGTGCATTTACAATATTCATTGATTTTTGCCATTGAAAAACATGTTTTTCATATACCAGAAATGTTTGAAGCTACTGACTGAATGAAAGGAGCTGGCATCTCACTCTCTTTGAATCTTCTTTATCATGCTAGGATTAGCAGGAAAAAGCAAAAAATTTCAGAATTGCACCTTGCAATGTGGAGATATTACTGTTTGTGCATTTACAATATTCATTGATTTTTGCCATTGAAAAACGTCCAGAAATGTTTGAAGCTACTGACTGAATGAAAGGAGCTGGCATCTCACTCTCTTTGAATCTTCTTTATCATGCTAGGATTAACAGGAAAAAGCTAAAAATTTCAGAATTGCACCTTGCAATGTGGAGATATTACTGTTTGTGCATTTACAATATTCATTGATTTTTGCCATTGAAAAACATGTTTTTCATATACCAGAAATGTTTGAAGCTACTGACTGAATGAAAGGAGCTGGCATCTCACTCTCTTTGAATCTTCTTTATCATGCTAGGATTAGCAGGAAAAAGCAAAAAATTTCAGAATTGCACCGTGCAATGTGGAGATATTACTGTTTGTGCATTTACAATATTCATTGATTTTTGCCATTGAAAAACATGTTTTTCATATACCAGAAATGTTTGAAGCTACTGACTGAATGAAAGGAGCTGGCATCTCACTCTCTTTGAATCTTCTTTATCATGCTAGGATTAACAGGAAAAAGCTAAAAATTTCAGAATTGCACCGTGCAATGTGGAGATATTACTGTTTGTGCATTTACAATATTCATTGATTTTTGCCATTGAAAAACGTCCAGAAATGTTTGAAGCTACTGACTGAATGAAAGGAGCTGGCATCTCACTCTCTTTGAATCTTCTTTATCATGCTAGGATTAGCAGGAAAAAGCAAAAAATTTCAGAATTGCACCTTGCAATGTGGAGATATTACTGTTTGTGCATTTACAATATTCATTGATTTTTGCCATTGAAAAACGTCCAGAAATGTTTGAAGCTACTGACTGAATGAAAGGAGCTGGCATCTCACTCTCTTTGAATCTTCTTTATCATGCTAGGATTAACAGGAAAAAGCAAAAAATTTCAGAATTGCACCTTGCAATGTGGAGATATTACTGTTTGTGCATTTACAATATTCATTGATTTTTGCCATTGAAAAACATGTTTTTCATATACCAGAAATGTTTGAAGCTACTGACTGAATGAAAGGAGCTGGCATCTCACTCTCTTTGAATCTTCTTTATCATGCTAGGATTAACAGGAAAAAGCTAAAAATTTCAGAATTGCACCGTGCAATGTGGAGATATTACTGTTTGTGCATTTACAATATTCATTGATTTTTGCCATTGAAAAACATGTTTTTCATATACCAGAAATGTTTGAAGCTACTGACTGAATGAAAGGAGCTGGCATCTCACTCTCTTTGAATCTTCTTTATCATGCTAGGATTAGCAGGAAAAAGCAAAAAATTTCAGAATTGCACCTTGCAATGTGGAGATATTACTGTTTGTGCATTTACAATATTCATTGATTTTTGCCATTGAAAAACAAGTTTTTCATATACCAGAAATGTTTGAAGCTACTGACTGAATGAAAGGAGCTGGCATCTCACTCTCTTTGAATCTTCTTTATCATGCTAGGATTAGCAGGAAAAAGCAAAAAATTTCAGAATTGCACCTTGCAATGTGGAGATATTACTGTTTGTGCATTTACAATATTCATTGATTTTTGCCATTGAAAAACATGTTTTTCATATACCAGAAATGTTTGAAGCTACTGACTGAATGAAAGGAGCTGGCATCTCACTCTCTTTGAATCTTCTTTATCATGCTAGGATTAGCAGGAAAAAGCTAAAAATTTCAGAATTGCACCTTGCAATGTGGAGATATTACTGTTTGTGCATTTACAATATTCATTGATTTTTGCCATTGAAAAACATGTTTTTCATATACCAGAAATGTTTGAAGCTACTGACTGAATGAAAGGAGCTGGCATCTCACTCTCTTTGAATCTTCTTTATCATGCTAGGATTAGCAGGAAAAAGCAAAAAATTTCAGAATTGCACCTTGCAATGTGGAGATATTACTGTTTGTGCATTTACAATATTCATTGATTTTTGCCATTGAAAAACGTCCAGAAATGTTTGAAGCTACTGACTGAATGAAAGGAGCTGGCATCTCACTCTCTTTGAATCTTCTTTATCATGCTAGGATTAACAGGAAAAAGCTAAAAATTTCAGAATTGCACCGTGCAATATGGAGATATTACTGTTTGTGCATTTACAATATTCATTGGTTTTTGCCATTGAAAAACATGTTTTTCATATACCAGAAATGTTTGAAGCTACTGACTGAATGAAAGGAGCTGGCATCTCACTCTCTTTGAATCTTCTTTATCATGCTAGGATTAACAGGAAAAAGCAAAAAATTTCAGAATTGCACCGTGCAATGTGGAGATATTACTGTTTGTGCATTTACAATATTCATTGATTTTTGCCATTGAAAAACATGTTTTTCATATACCAGAAATGTTTGAAGCTACTGACTGAATGAAAGGAGCTGGCATCTCACTCTCTTTGAATCTTCTTTATCATGCTAGGATTAGCAGGAAAAAGCTAAAAATTTCAGAATTGCACCGTGCAATGTGGAGATATTACTGTTTGTGCATTTACAATATTCATTGATTTTTGCCATTGAAAAACATGTTTTTCATATACCAGAAATGTTTGAAGCTACTGACTGAATGAAAGGAGCTGGCATCTCACTCTCTTTGAATCTTCTTTATCATGCTAGGATTAGCAGGAAAAAGCAAAAAATTTCAGAATTGCACCGTGCAATGTGGAGATATTACTGTTTGTGCATTTACAATATTCATTGATTTTTGCCATTGAAAAACATGTTTTTCATATACCAGAAATGTTTGAAGCTACTGACTGAATGAAAGGAGCTGGCATCTCACTCTCTTTGAATCTTCTTTATCATGCTAGGATTAGCAGGAAAAAGCTAAAAATTTCAGAATTGCACCTTGCAATGTGGAGATATTACTGTTTGTGCATTTACAATATTCATTGATTTTTGCCATTGAAAAACATGTTTTTCATATACCAGAAATGTTTGAAGCTACTGACTGAATGAAAGGAGCTGGCATCTCACTCTCTTTGAATCTTCTTTATCATGCTAGGATTAGCAGGAAAAAGCTAAAAATTTCAGAATTGCACCTTGCAATGTGGAGATATTACTGTTTGTGCATTTACAATATTCATTGATTTTTGCCATTGAAAAACGTCCAGAAATGTTTGAAGCTACTGACTGAATGAAAGGAGCTGGCATCTCACTCTCTTTGAATCTTCTTTATCATGCTAGGATTAACAGGAAAAAGCAAAAAATTTCAGAATTGCACCTTGCAATGTGGAGATATTACTGTTTGTGCATTTACAATATTCATTGATTTTTGCCATTGAAAAACATGTTTTTCATATACCAGAAATGTTTGAAGCTACTGACTGAATGAAAGAAGCTGGCATCTCACTCTCTTTGAATCTTCTTTATCATGCTAGGATTAACAGGAAAAAGCTAAAAATTTCAGAATTGCACCGTGCAATGTGGAGATATTACTGTTTGTGCATTTACAATATTCATTGATTTTTGCCATTGAAAAACATGTTTTTCATATACCAGAAATGTTTGAAGCTACTGACTGAATGAAAGGAGCTGGCATCTCACTCTCTTTGAATCTTCTTTATCATGCTAGGATTAACAGGAAAAAGCTAAAAATTTCAGAATTGCACCGTGCAATGTGGAGATATTACTGTTTGTGCATTTACAATATTCATTGATTTTTGCCATTGAAAAACATGTTTTTCATATACCAGAAATGTTTGAAGCTACTGACTGAATGAAAGGAGCTGGCATCTCACTCTCTTTGAATCTTCTTTATCATGCTAGGATTAGCAGGAAAAAGCTAAAAATTTCAGAATTGCACCTTGCAATGTGGAGATATTACTGTTTGTGCATTTACAATATTCATTGATTTTTGCCATTGAAAAACATGTTTTTCATATACCAGAAATGTTTGAAGCTACTGACTGAATGAAAGGAGCTGGCATCTCACTCTCTTTGAATCTTCTTTATCATGCTAGGATTAGCAGGAAAAAGCAAAAAATTTCAGAATTGCACCTTGCAATGTGGAGATATTACTGTTTGTGCATTTACAATATTCATTGATTTTTGCCATTGAAAAACGTCCAGAAATGTTTGAAGCTACTGACTGAATGAAAGGAGCTGGCATCTCACTCTCTTTGAATCTTCTTTATCATGCTAGGAGTAACAGGAAAAAGCTAAAAATTTCAGAATTGCACCTTGCAATGTGGAGATATTACTGTTTGTGCATTTACAATATTCATTGATTTTTGCCATTGAAAAACATGTTTTTCATATACCAGAAATGTTTGAAGCTACTGACTGAATGAAAGGAGCTGGCATCTCACTCTCTTTGAATCTTCTTTATCATGCTAGGATTAGCAGGAAAAAGCAAAAAATTTCAGAATTGCACCGTGCAATGTGGAGATATTACTGTTTGTGCATTTACAATATTCATTGATTTTTGCCATTGAAAAACATGTTTTTCATATACCAGAAATGTTTGAAGCTACTGACTGAATGAAAGGAGCTGGCATCTCACTCTCTTTGAATCTTCTTTATCATGCTAGGATTAACAGGAAAAAGCTAAAAATTTCAGAATTGCACCGTGCAATGTGGAGATATTACTGTTTGTGCATTTACAATATTCATTGATTTTTGCCATTGAAAAACGTCCAGAAATGTTTGAAGCTACTGACTGAATGAAAGGAGCTGGCATCTCACTCTCTTTGAATCTTCTTTATCATGCTAGGATTAGCAGGAAAAAGCAAAAAATTTCAGAATTGCACCTTGCAATGTGGAGATATTACTGTTTGTGCATTTACAATATTCATTGATTTTTGCCATTGAAAAACGTCCAGAAATGTTTGAAGCTACTGACTGAATGAAAGGAGCTGGCATCTCACTCTCTTTGAATCTTCTTTATCATGCTAGGATTAACAGGAAAAAGCAAAAAATTTCAGAATTGCACCTTGCAATGTGGAGATATTACTGTTTGTGCATTTACAATATTCATTGATTTTTGCCATTGAAAAACATGTTTTTCATATACCAGAAATGTTTGAAGCTACTGACTGAATGAAAGGAGCTGGCATCTCACTCTCTTTGAATCTTCTTTATCATGCTAGGATTAACAGGAAAAAGCTAAAAATTTCAGAATTGCACCGTGCAATGTGGAGATATTACTGTTTGTGCATTTACAATATTCATTGATTTTTGCCATTGAAAAACATGTTTTTCATATACCAGAAATGTTTGAAGCTACTGACTGAATGAAAGGAGCTGGCATCTCACTCTCTTTGAATCTTCTTTATCATGCTAGGATTAGCAGGAAAAAGCAAAAAATTTCAGAATTGCACCTTGCAATGTGGAGATATTACTGTTTGTGCATTTACAATATTCATTGATTTTTGCCATTGAAAAACATGTTTTTCATATACCAGAAATGTTTGAAGCTACTGACTGAATGAAAGGAGCTGGCATCTCACTCTCTTTGAATCTTCTTTATCATGCTAGGATTAGCAGGAAAAAGCAAAAAATTTCAGAATTGCACCTTGCAATGTGGAGATATTACTGTTTGTGCATTTACAATATTCATTGATTTTTGCCATTGAAAAACATGTTTTTCATATACCAGAAATGTTTGAAGCTACTGACTGAATGAAAGGAGCTGGCATCTCACTCTCTTTGAATCGTCTTTATCATGCTAGGATTAGCAGGAAAAAGCTAAAAATTTCAGAATTGCACCTTGCAATGTGGAGATATTACTGTTTGTGCATTTACAATATTCATTGATTTTTGCCATTGAAAAACATGTTTTTCATATACCAGAAATGTTTGAAGCTACTGACTGAATGAAAGGAGCTGGCATCTCACTCTCTTTGAATCTTCTTTATCATGCTAGGATTAGCAGGAAAAAGCAAAAAATTTCAGAATTGCACCTTGCAATGTGGAGATATTACTGTTTGTGCATTTACAATATTCATTGATTTTTGCCATTGAAAAACGTCCAGAAATATTTGAAGCTACTGACTGAATGAAAGGAGCTGGCATCTCACTCTCTTTGAATCTTCTTTATCATGCTAGGATTAACAGGAAAAAGCTAAAAATTTCAGAATTGCACCGTGCAATGTGGAGATATTACTGTTTGTGCATTTACAATATTCATTGATTTTTGCCATTGAAAAACATGTTTTTCATATACCAGAAATGTTTGAAGCTACTGACTGAATGAAAGGAGCTGGCATCTCACTCTCTTTGAATCTTCTTTATCATGCTAGGATTAACAGGAAAAAGCAAAAAATTTCAGAATTGCACCGTGCAATGTGGAGATATTACTGTTTGTGCATTTACAATATTCATTGATTTTTGCCATTGAAAAACATGTTTTTCATATACCAGAAATGTTTGAAGCTACTGACTGAATGAAAGGAGCTGGCATCTCACTCTCTTTGAATCTTCTTTATCATGCTAGGATTAGCAGGAAAAAGCTAAAAATTTCAGAATTGCACCGTGCAATGTGGAGATATTACTGTTTGTGCATTTACAATATTCATTGATTTTTGCCATTGAAAAACATGTTTTTCATATACCAGAAATGTTTGAAGCTACTGACTGAATGAAAGGAGCTGGCATCTCACTCTCTTTGAATCTTTTTTATCATGCTAGGATTAGCAGGAAAAAGCTAAAAATTTCAGAATTGCACCTTGCAATGTGGAGATATTACTGTTTGTGCATTTACAATATTCATTGATTTTTGCCATTGAAAAACATGTTTTTCATATACCAGAAATGTTTGAAGCTACTGACTGAATGAAAGGAGCTGGCATCTCACTCTCTTTGAATCTTCTTTATCATGCTAGGATTAGCAGGAAAAAGCTAAAAATTTCAGAATTGCACCTTGCAATGTGGAGATATTACTGTTTGTGCATTTACAATATTCATTGATTTTTGCCATTGAAAAACATGTTTTTCATATACCAGAAATGTTTGAAGCTACTGACTGAATGAAAGGAGCTGGCATCTCACTCTCTTTGAATCTTCTTTATCATGCTAGGATTAGCAGGAAAAAGCTAAAAATTTCAGAATTGCACCTTGCAATGTGGAGATATTACTGTTTGTGCATTTACAATATTCATTGATTTTTGCCATTGAAAAACGTCCAGAAATGTTTGAAGCTACTGACTGAATGAAAGGAGCTGGCATCTCACTCTCTTTGAATCTTCTTTATCATGCTAGGATTAACAGGAAAAAGCTAAAAATTTCAGAATTGCACCTTGCAATGTGGAGATATTACTGTTTGTGCATTTACAATATTCATTGATTTTTGCCATTGAAAAACATGTTTTTCATATACCAGAAATGTTTGAAGCTACTGACTGAATGAAAGGAGCTGGCATCTCACTCTCTTTGAATCTTCTTTATCATGCTAGGATTAACAGGAAAAAGCTAAAAATTTCAGAATTGCACCGTGCAATGTGGAGATATTACTGTTTGTGCATTTACAATATTCATTGATTTTTGCCATTGAAAAACATGTTTTTCATATACCAGAAATGTTTGAAGCTACTGACTGAATGAAAGGAGCTGGCATCTCACTCTCTTTGAATCTTCTTTATCATGCTAGGATTAGCAGGAAAAAGCAAAAAATTTCAGAATTGCACCTTGCAATGTGGAGATATTACTGTTTGTGCATTTACAATATTCATTGATTTTTGCCATTGAAAAACGTCCAGAAATGTTTGAAGCTACTGACTGAATGAAAGGAGCTGGCATCTCACTCTCTTTGAATCTTCTTTATCATGCTAGGATTAACAGGAAAAAGCTAAAAATTTCAGAATTGCACCGTGCAATGTGGAGATATTACTGTTTGTGCATTTACAATATTCATTGATTTTTGCCATTGAAAAACATGTTTTTCATATACCAGAAATGTTTGAAGCTACTGACTGAATGAAAGGAGCTGGCATCTCACTCTCTTTGAATCTTCTTTATCATGCTAGGATTAACAGGAAAAAGCAAAAAATTTCAGAATTGCACCGTGCAATGTGGAGATATTACTGTTTGTGCATTTACAATATTCATTGATTTTTGCCATTGAAAAACATGTTTTTCATATACCAGAAATGTTTGAAGCTACTGACTGAATGAAAGGAGCTGGCATCTCACTCTCTTTGAATCTTCTTTATCATGCTAGGATTAGCAGGAAAAAGCTAAAAATTTCAGAATTGCACCGTGCAATGTGGAGATATTACTGTTTGTGCATTTACAATATTCATTGATTTTTGTCATTGAAAAACATGTTTTTCATATACCAGAAATGTTTGAAGCTACTGACTGAATGAAAGGAGCTGGCATCTCACTCTCTTTGAATCTTCTTTATCATGCTAGGATTAGCAGGAAAAAGCAAAAAATTTCAGAATTGCACCGTGCAATGTGGAGATATTACTGTTTGTGCATTTACAATATTCATTGATTTTTGCCATTGAAAAACATGTTTTTCATATACCAGAAATGTTTGAAGCTACTGACTGAATGAAAGGAGCTGGCATCTCACTCTCTTTGAATCTTCTTTATCATGCTAGGATTAGCAGGAAAAAGCAAAAAATTTCAGAATTGCACCTTGCAATGTGGAGATATTACTGTTTGTGCATTTACAATATTCATTGATTTTTGCCATTGAAAAACGTCCAGAAATGTTTGAAGCTACTGACTGAATGAAAGGAGCTGGCATCTCACTCTCTTTGAATCTTCTTTATCATGCTAGGATTAACAGGAAAAAGCTAAAAATTTCAGAATTGCACCGTGCAATGTGGAGATATTACTGTTTGTGCATTTACAATATTCATTGATTTTTGCCATTGAAAAACATGTTTTTCATATACCAGAAATGTTTGAAGCTACTGACTGAATGAAAGGAGCTGGCATCTCACTCTCTTTGAATCTTCTTTATCATGCTAGGATTAACAGGAAAAAGCTAAAAATTTCAGAATTGCACCGTGCAATGTGGAGATATTACTGTTTGTGCATTTACAATATTCATTGATTTTTGCCATTGAAAAACATGTTTTTCATATACCAGAAATGTTTGAAGCTACTGACTGAATGAAAGGAGCTGGCATCTCACTCTCTTTGAATCTTCTTTATCATGCTAGGATTAGCAGGAAAAAGCTAAAAATTTCAGAATTGCACCGTGCAATGTGGAGATATTACTGTTTGTGCATTTACAATATTCATTGATTTTTGCCATTGAAAAACATGTTTTTCATATACCAGAAATGTTTGAAGCTACTGACTGAATGAAAGGAGCTGGCATCTCACTCTCTTTGAATCTTCTTTATCATGCTAGGATTAGCAGGAAAAAGCAAAAAATTTCAGAATTGCACCGTGCAATGTGGAGATATTACTGTTTGTGCATTTACAATATTCATTGATTTTTGCCATTGAAAAACATGTTTTTCATATACCAGAAATGTTTGAAGCTACTGACTGAATGAAAGGAGCTGGCATCTCACTCTCTTTGAATCTTCTTTATCATGCTAGGATTAGCAGGAAAAAGCAAAAAATTTCAGAATTGCACCTTGCAATGTGGAGATATTACTGTTTGTGCATTTACAATATTCATTGATTTTTGCCATTGAAAAACGTCCAGAAATGTTTGAAGCTACTGACTGAATGAAAGGAGCTGGCATCTCACTCTCTTTGAATCTTCTTTATCATGCTAGGATTAGCAGGAAAAAGCTAAAAATTTCAGAATTGCACCGTGCAATGTGGAGATATTACTGTTTGTGCATTTACAATATTCATTGATTTTTGCCATTGAAAAACATGTTTTTCATATACCAGAAATGTTTGAAGCTACTGACTGAATGAAAGGAGCTGGCATCTCACTCTCTTTGAATCTTCTTTATCATGCTAGGATTAACAGGAAAAAGCAAAAAATTTCAGAATTGCACCTTGCAATGTGGAGATATTACTGTTTGTGCATTTACAATATTCATTGATTTTTGCCATTGAAAAACATGTTTTTCATATACCAGAAATGTTTGAAGCTACTGACTGAATGAAAGGAGCTGGCATCTCACTCTCTTTGAATCTTCTTTATCATGCTAGGATTAGCAGGAAAAAGCTAAAAATTTCAGAATTGCACCGTGCAATGTGGAGATATTACTGTTTGTGCATTTACAATATTCATTGATTTTTGCCATTGAAAAACATGTTTTTCATATACCAGAAATGTTTGAAGCTACTGACTGAATGAAAGGAGCTGGCATCTCACTCTCTTTGAATCTTCTTTATCATGCTAGGATTAACAGGAAAAAGCAAAAAATTTCAGAATTGCACCGTGCAATGTGGAGATATTACTGTTTGTGCATTTACAATATTCATTGATTTTTGCCATTGAAAAACATGTTTTTCATATACCAGAAATGTTTGAAGCTACTGACTGAATGAAAGGAGCTGGCATCTCACTCTCTTTGAATCTTCTTTATCATGCTAGGATTAGCAGGAAAAAGCTAAAAATTTCAGAATTGCACCGTGCAATGTGGAGATATTACTGTTTGTGCATTTACAATATTCATTGATTTTTGCCATTGAAAAACATGTTTTTCATATACCAGAAATGTTTGAAGCTACTGACTGAATGAAAGGAGCTGGCATCTCACTCTCTTTGAATCTTCTTTATCATGCTAGGATTAGCAGGAAAAAGCAAAAAATTTCAGAATTGCACCGTGCAATGTGGAGATATTACTGTTTGTGCATTTACAATATTCATTGATTTTTGCCATTGAAAAACATGTTTTTCATATACCAGAAATGTTTGAAGCTACTGACTGAATGAAAGGAGCTGGCATCTCACTCTCTTTGAATCTTCTTTATCATGCTAGGATTAGCAGGAAAAAGCAAAAAATTTCAGAATTGCACCTTGCAATGTGGAGATATTACTGTTTGTGCATTTACAATATTCATTGATTTTTGCCATTGAAAAACGTCCAGAAATGTTTGAAGCTACTGACTGAATGAAAGGAGCTGGCATCTCACTCTCTTTGAATCTTCTTTATCATGCTAGGATTAACAGGAAAAAGCTAAAAATTTCAGAATTGCACCGTGCAATGTGGAGATATTACTGTTTGTGCATTTACAATATTCATTGATTTTTGCCATTGAAAAACATGTTTTTCATATACCAGAAATGTTTGAAGCTACTGACTGAATGAAAGGAGCTGGCATCTCACTCTCTTTGAATCTTCTTTATCATGCTAGGATTAACAGGAAAAAGCTAAAAATTTCAGAATTGCACCGTGCAATGTGGAGATATTACTGTTTGTGCATTTACAATATTCATTGATTTTTGCCATTGAAAAACATGTTTTTCATATACCAGAAATGTTTGAAGCTACTGACTGAATGAAAGGAGCTGGCATCTCACTCTCTTTGAATCTTCTTTATCATGCTAGGATTAGCAGGAAAAAGCTAAAAATTTCAGAATTGCACCGTGCAATGTGGAGATATTACTGTTTGTGCATTTACAATATTCATTGATTTTTGCCATTGAAAAACATGTTTTTCATATACCAGAAATGTTTGAAGCTACTGACTGAATGAAAGGAGCTGGCATCTCACTCTCTTTGAATCTTCTTTATCATGCTAGGATTAGCAGGAAAAAGCAAAAAATTTCAGAATTGCACCGTGCAATGTGGAGATATTACTGTTTGTGCATTTACAATATTCATTGATTTTTGCCATTGAAAAACATGTTTTTCATATACCAGAAATGTTTGAAGCTACTGACTGAATGAAAGGAGCTGGCATCTCACTCTCTTTGAATCTTCTTTATCATGCTAGGATTAGCAGGAAAAAGCAAAAAATTTCAGAATTGCACCTTGCAATGTGGAGATATTACTGTTTGTGCATTTACAATATTCATTGATTTTTGCCATTGAAAAACGTCCAGAAATGTTTGAAGCTACTGACTGAATGAAAGGAGCTGGCATCTCACTCTCTTTGAATCTTCTTTATCATGCTAGGATTAGCAGGAAAAAGCTAAAAATTTCAGAATTGCACCGTGCAATGTGGAGATATTACTGTTTGTGCATTTACAATATTCATTGATTTTTGCCATTGAAAAACATGTTTTTCATATACCAGAAATGTTTGAAGCTACTGACTGAATGAAAGGAGCTGGCATCTCACTCTCTTTGAATCTTCTTTATCATGCTAGGATTAACAGGAAAAAGCAAAAAATTTCAGAATTGCACCTTGCAATGTGGAGATATTACTGTTTGTGCATTTACAATATTCATTGATTTTTGCCATTGAAAAACATGTTTTTCATATACCAGAAATGTTTGAAGCTACTGACTGAATGAAAGGAGCTGGCATCTCACTCTCTTTGAATCTTCTTTATCATGCTAGGATTAGCAGGAAAAAGCTAAAAATTTCAGAATTGCACCGTGCAATGTGGAGATATTACTGTTTGTGCATTTACAATATTCATTGATTTTTGCCATTGAAAAACATGTTTTTCATATACCAGAAATGTTTGAAGCTACTGACTGAATGAAAGGAGCTGGCATCTCACTCTCTTTGAATCTTCTTTATCATGCTAGGATTAACAGGAAAAAGCAAAAAATTTCAGAATTGCACCTTGCAATGTGGAGATATTACTGTTTGTGCATTTACAATATTCATTGATTTTTGCCATTGAAAAACGTCCAGAAATGTTTGAAGCTACTGACTGAATGAAAGGAGCTGGCATCTCACTCTCTTTGAATCTTCTCTATCATGCTAGGATTAACAGGAAAAAGCAAAAAATTTCAGAATTGCACCTTGCAATGTGGAGATATTACTGTTTGTGCATTTACAATATTCATTGATTTTTGCCATTGAAAAACATGTTTTTCATATACCAGAAATGTTTGAAGCTACTGACTGAATGAAAGGAGCTGGCATCTCACTCTCTTTGAATCTTCTTTATCATGCTAGGATTAGCAGGAAAAAGCTAAAAATTTCAGAATTGCACCGTGCAATGTGGAGATATTACTGTTTGTGCATTTACAATATTCATTGATTTTTGCCATTGAAAAACATGTTTTTCATATACCAGAAATGTTTGAAGCTACTGACTGAATGAAAGGAGCTGGCATCTCACTCTCTTTGAATCTTCTTTATCATGCTAGGATTAGCAGGAAAAAGCTAAAAATTTCAGAATTGCACCGTGCAATGTGGAGATATTACTGTTTGTGCATTTACAATATTCATTGATTTTTGCCATTGAAAAACATGTTTTTCATATACCAGAAATGTTTGAAGCTACTGACTGAATGAAAGGAGCTGGCATCTCACTCTCTTTGAATCTTCTTTATCATGCTAGGATTAGCAGGAAAAAGCTAAAAATTTCAGAATTGCACCGTGCAATGTGGAGATATTACTGTTTGTGCATTTACAATATTCATTGATTTTTGCCATTGAAAAACATGTTTTTCATATACCAGAAATGTTTGAAGCTACTGACTGAATGAAAGGAGCTGGCATCTCACTCTCTTTGAATCTTCTTTATCATGCTAGGATTAGCAGGAAAAAGCAAAAAATTTCAGAATTGCACCTTGCAATGTGGAGATATTACTGTTTGTGCATTTACAATATTCATTGATTTTTGCCATTGAAAAACGTCCAGAAATGTTTGAAGCTACTGACTGAATGAAAGGAGCTGGCATCTCACTCTCTTTGAATCTTCTTTATCATGCTAGGATTAACAGGAAAAAGCTAAAAATTTCAGAATTGCACCGTGCAATGTGGAGATATTACTGTTTGTGCATTTACAATATTCATTGATTTTTGCCATTGAAAAACATGTTTTTCATATACCAGAAATGTTTGAAGCTACTGACTGAATGAAAGGAGCTGGCATCTCACTCTCTTTGAATCTTCTTTATCATGCTAGGATTAACAGGAAAAAGCAAAAAATTTCAGAATTGCACCGTGCAATGTGGAGATATTACTGTTTGTGCATTTACAATATTCATTGATTTTTGCCATTGAAAAACATGTTTTTCATATACCAGAAATGTTTGAAGCTACTGACTGAATGAAAGGAGCTGGCATCTCACTCTCTTTGAATCTTCTTTATCATGCTAGGATTAGCAGGAAAAAGCTAAAAATTTCAGAATTGCACCGTGCAATGTGGAGATATTACTGTTTGTGCATTTACAATATTCATTGATTTTTGCCATTGAAAAACATGTTTTTCATATACCAGAAATGTTTGAAGCTACTGACTGAATGAAAGGAGCTGGCATCTCACTCTCTTTGAATCTTCTTTATCATGCTAGGATTAGCAGGAAAAAGCAAAAAATTTCAGAATTGCACCGTGCAATGTGGAGATATTACTGTTTGTGCATTTACAATATTCATTGATTTTTGCCATTGAAAAACATGTTTTTCATATACCAGAAATGTTTGAAGCTACTGACTGAATGAAAGGAGCTGGCATCTCACTCTCTTTGAATCTTCTTTATCATGCTAGGATTAGCAGGAAAAAGCAAAAAATTTCAGAATTGCACCTTGCAATGTGGAGATATTACTGTTTGTGCATTTACAATATTCATTGATTTTTGCCATTGAAAAACATCCAGAAATGTTTGAAGCTACTGACTGAATGAAAGGAGCTGGCATCTCACTCTCTTTGAATCTTCTTTATCATGCTAGGATTAACAGGAAAAAGCTAAAAATTTCAGAATTGCACCGTGCAATGTGGAGATATTACTGTTTGTGCATTTACAATATTCATTGATTTTTGCCATTGAAAAACATGTTTTTCATATACCAGAAATGTTTGAAGCTACTGACTGAATGAAAGGAGCTGGCATCTCACTCTCTTTGAATCTTCTTTATCATGCTAGGATTAACAGGAAAAAGCTAAAAATTTCAGAATTGCACCGTGCAATGTGGAGATATTACTGTTTGTGCATTTACAATATTCATTGATTTTTGCCATTGAAAAACATGTTTTTCATATACCAGAAATGTTTGAAGCTACTGACTGAATGAAAGGAGCTGGCATCTCACTCTCTTTGAATCTTCTTTATCATGCTAGGATTAGCAGGAAAAAGCTAAAAATTTCAGAATTGCACCGTGCAATGTGGAGATATTACTGTTTGTGCATTTACAATATTCATTGATTTTTGCCATTGAAAAACATGTTTTTCATATACCAGAAATGTTTGAAGCTACTGACTGAATGAAAGGAGCTGGCATCTCACTCTCTTTGAATCTTCTTTATCATGCTAGGATTAGCAGGAAAAAGCAAAAAATTTCAGAATTGCACCGTGCAATGTGGAGATATTACTGTTTGTGCATTTACAATATTCATTGATTTTTGCCATTGAAAAACATGTTTTTCATATACCAGAAATGTTTGAAGCTACTGACTGAATGAAAGGAGCTGGCATCTCACTCTCTTTGAATCTTCTTTATCATGCTAGGATTAGCAGGAAAAAGCAAAAAATTTCAGAATTGCACCTTGCAATGTGGAGATATTACTGTTTGTGCATTTACAATATTCATTGATTTTTGCCATTGAAAAACGTCCAGAAATGTTTGAAGCTACTGACTGAATGAAAGGAGCTGGCATCTCACTCTCTTTGAATCTTCTTTATCATGCTAGGATTAACAGGAAAAAGCTAAAAATTTCAGAATTGCACCGTGCAATGTGGAGATATTACTGTTTGTGCATTTACAATATTCATTGATTTTTGCCATTGAAAAACATGTTTTTCATATACCAGAAATGTTTGAAGCTACTGACTGAATGAAAGGAGCTGGCATCTCACTCTCTTTGAATCTTCTTTATCATGCTAGGATTAGCAGGAAAAAGCAAAAAATTTCAGAATTGCACCTTGCAATGTGGAGATATTACTGTTTGTGCATTTACAATATTCATTGATTTTTGCCATTGAAAAACATGTTTTTCATATACCAGAAATGTTTGAAGCTACTGACTGAATGAAAGGAGCTGGCATCTCACTCTCTTTGAATCTTCTTTATCATGCTAGGATTAGCAGGAAAAAGCTAAAAATTTCAGAATTGCACCGTGCAATGTGGAGATATTACTGTTTGTGCATTTACAATATTCATTGATTTTTGCCATTGAAAAACATGTTTTTCATATACCAGAAATGTTTGAAGCTACTGACTGAATGAAAGGAGCTGGCATCTCACTCTCTTTGAATCTTCTTTATCATGCTAGGATTAGCAGGAAAAAGCTAAAAATTTCAGAATTGCACCTTGCAATGTGGAGATATTACTGTTTGTGCATTTACAATATTCATTGATTTTTGCCATTGAAAAACATGTTTTTCATATACCAGAAATGTTTGAAGCTACTGACTGAATGAAAGGAGCTGGCATCTCACTCTCTTTGAATCTTCTTTATCATGCTAGGATTAGCAGGAAAAAGCTAAAAATTTCAGAATTGCACCTTGCAATGTGGAGATATTACTGTTTGTGCATTTACAATATTCATTGATTTTTGCCATTGAAAAACATGTTTTTCATATACCAGAAATGTTTGAAGCTACTGACTGAATGAAAGGAGCTGGCATCTCACTCTCTTTGAATCTTCTTTATCATGCTAGGATTAACAGGAAAAAGCTAAAAATTTCAGAATTGCACCGTGCAATGTGGAGATATTACTGTTTGTGCATTTACAATATTCATTGATTTTTGCCATTGAAAAACATGTTTTTCATATACCAGAAATGTTTGAAGCTACTGACTGAATGAAAGGAGCTGGCATCTCACTCTCTTTGAATCTTCTTTATCATGCTAGGATTAACAGGAAAAAGCTAAAAATTTCAGAATTGCACCGTGCAATGTGGAGATATTACTGTTTGTGCATTTACAATATTCATTGATTTTTGCCATTGAAAAACATGTTTTTCATATACCAGAAATGTTTGAAGCTACTGACTGAATGAAAGGAGCTGGCATCTCACTCTCTTTGAATCTTTTTTATCATGCTAGGATTAGCAGGAAAAAGCTAAAAATTTCAGAATTGCACCGTGCAATGTGGAGATATTACTGTTTGTGCATTTACAATATTCATTGATTTTTGCCATTGAAAAACATGTTTTTCATATACCAGAAATGTTTGAAGCTACTGACTGAATGAAAGGAGCTGGCATCTCACTCTCTTTGAATCTTCTTTATCATGCTAGGATTAACAGGAAAAAGCTAAAAATTTCAGAATTGCACCGTGCAATGTGGAGATATTACTGTTTGTGCATTTACAATATTCATTGATTTTTGCCATTGAAAAACATGTTTTTCATATACCAGAAATGTTTGAAGCTACTGACTGAATGAAAGGAGCTGGCATCTCACTCTATTTGAATCTTCTTTATCATGCTAGGATTAACAGGAAAAAGCAAAAAATTTCAGAATTGCACCTTGCAATGTGGAGATATTACTGTTTGTGCATTTACAATATTCATTGATTTTTGCCATTGAAAAACATGTTTTTCATATACCAGAAATGTTTGAAGCTACTGACTGAATGAAAGGAGCTGGCATCTCACTCTCTTTGAATCTTCTTTATCATGCTAGGATTAGCAGGAAAAAGCTAAAAATTTCAGAATTGCACCGTGCAATGTGGAGATATTACTGTTTGTGCATTTACAATATTCATTGATTTTTGCCATTGAAAAACATGTTTTTCATATACCAGAAATGTTTGAAGCTACTGACTGAATGAAAGGAGCTGGCATCTCACTCTCTTTGAATCTTCTTTATCATGCTAGGATTAACAGGAAAAAGCAAAAAATTTCAGAATTGCACCTTGCAATGTGGAGATATTACTGTTTGTGCATTTACAATATTCATTGATTTTTGCCATTGAAAAACATGTTTTTCATATACCAGAAATGTTTGAAGCTACTGACTGAATGAAAGGAGCTGGCATCTCACTCTCTTTGAATCTTCTTTATCATGCTAGGATTAACAGGAAAAAGCTAAAAATTTCAGAATTGCACCGTGCAATGTGGAGATATTACTGTTTGTGCATTTACAATATTCATTGATTTTTGCCATTGAAAAACATGTTTTTCATATACCAGAAATGTTTGAAGCTACTGACTGAATGAAAGGAGCTGGCATCTCACTCTCTTTGAATCTTCTTTATCATGCTAGGATTAACAGGAAAAAGCAAAAAATTTCAGAATTGCACCTTGCAATGTGGAGATATTACTGTTTGTGCATTTACAATATTCATTGATATTTGCCATTGAAAAACATGTTTTTCATATACCAGAAATGTTTGAAGCTACTGACTGAATGAAAGGAGCTGGCATCTCACTCTCTTTGAATCTTCTTTATCATGCTAGGATTAACAGGAAAAAGCTAAAAATTTCAGAATTGCACCTTGCAATGTGGAGATATTACTGTTTGTGCATTTACAATATTCATTGATTTTTGCCATTGAAAAACGTCCAGAAATGTTTGAAGCTACTGACTGAATGAAAGGAGCTGGCATCTCACTCTCTTTGAATCTTTTTTATCATGCTAGGATTAGCAGGAAAAAGCAAAAAATTTCAGAATTGCACCGTGCAATGTGGAGATATTACTGTTTGTGCATTTACAATATTCATTGATTTTTGCCATTGAAAAACGTCCAGAAATGTTTGAAGCTACTGACTGAATGAAAGGAGCTGGCATCTCATTCTCTTTGAATCTTCTTTATCATGCTAGGATTAACAGGAAAAAGCTAAAAATTTCAGAATTGCACCTTGCAATGTGGAGATATTACTGTTTGTGCATTTACAATATTCATTGATTTTTGCCATTGAAAAACATGTTTTTCATATACCAGAAATGTTTGAAGCTACTGACTGAATGAAAGGAGCTGGCATCTCACTCTCTTTGAATCTTTGAATCTTCTTTATCATGCTAGGATTAGCAGGAAAAAGCAAAAATTTCAGAATTGCACCTTGCAATGTGGAGATATTACTGTTTGTGCATTTACAATATTCATTGATTTTTGCCATTGAAAAACGTCCAGAAATGTTTGAAGCTACTGACTGAATGAAAGGAGCTGGCATCTCACTCTCTTTGAATCTTCTTTATCATGCTAGGATTAACAGGAAAAAGCTAAAAATTTCAGAATTGCACCGTGCAATGTGGAGATATTACTGTTTATGCATTTACAATATTCATTGATTTTTGCCATTGAAAAACATGTTTTTCATATACCAGAAATGTTTGAAGCTACTGACTGAATGAAAGGAGCTGGCATCTCACTCTCTTTGAATCTTCTTTATCATGCTAGGATTAACAGGAAAAAGCTAAAAATTTCAGAATTGCACCGTGCAATGTGGAGATATTACTGTTTGTGCATTTACAATATTCATTGATTTTTGCCATTGAAAAACATGTTTTTCATATACCAGAAAT
>NW_027367154.1:0-61403 GCF_046119375.1 Phyllobates terribilis | reverse complement strand
CTACTGACTGAATGAAAGGAGCTGGCATCTCACTCTCTTTGAATCTTCTTTATCATGCTAAGAGGAGCAGGAAAAAGCAAAATTTTCAGAAGTGCACCTTGCAATGCGGAGAATTAGCTGTTTGTGCATTTACAATATTCATTGATTTTGCCATTTGAAAAACTTTCCAAAATGATGAAGTCTACTGGACTGAAAGGAGCTGGCATCTCACTCTCTTTGAATCTTCTTTATCATGCTAAGAGGAGCAGGAAAAAGCAAAAATTTCAGAATTGCACCTTGCAATGCGGAGAAATTACTGTTTGTGCATTTACAATATTCATTGATTTTTGCCATTGAAAAACGTCCAGAAATGTTTGAAGCTACTGACTGAATGAAAGGAGCTGGCATCTCACTCTCTTTGAATCTTCTTTATCATGCTAAGAGGAGCAGGAAAAAGCAAAAAATTTCAGAATTGCACCTTGCAATGCGGAGAAATTACTGTTTGTGCATTTACAATATTCATTGATTTTTGCCATTGAAAAACTCATAGTATCCAGAAATGATTTGAAGCTACTGACTGAATGAAAGGAGCTGGCATCTCACTCTCTTTGAATCTTCTTTATCATGCTAAGAGGAGCAGGAAAAAGCAAAAAATTTCAGAATTGCACCTTGCAATGCGGAGAAATTACTGTTTGTGCATTTACAATATTCATTGATTTTTGCCATTGAAAAACGTCCAGAAATGATTGAAGCTACTGACTGAATGAAAGGAGCTGGCATCTCACTCTCTTTGAATCTTCTTATCATGCTAAGAGGAGCAGGAAAAAGCAAAAAATTTCAGAATTGCACCTTGCAATGCGGAGAAATTACTGTTTGTGCATTTACAATATTCATTGATTTTTGCCATTGAAAAACATCATGTTATTCATATACCAGAAATGTTTGAAGCTACTGACTGAATGAAAGGAGCTGGCATCTCACTCTCTTTGAATCTTCTTTATCATGCTAAGAGGAGCAGGAAAAAGCAAAAAATTTCAGAATTGCACCTTGCAATGCGGAGAAATTACTGTTTGTGCATTTACAATATTCATTGATTTTTGCCATTGAAAAACGTCCAGAAATGATTGAAGCTACTGACTGAATGAAAGGAGCTGGCATCTCACTCTCTTTGAATCTTCTTTATCATGCTAAGAGGAGCAGGAAAAAGCAAAAAATTTCAGAATTGCACCTTGCAATGCGGAGAAATTACTGTTTGTGCTTTTACAATATTCATTGATTTTTGCCATTGGAAAAACATCATGTTATTCATATACCAGAAATGTTTGAAGCTACTGACTGAATGAAAGGAGCTGGCATCTCACTCTCTTTGAATCTTCTTTATCATGCTAAGAGAGCAGGAAAAAGCAAAAAATTTCAGAATTGCACCTTGCAATGCGGAGAAATTACTGTTTGTGCATTTACAATATTCATTGATTTTTGCCATTGAAAAACGTCCAGAAATGATTGAAGCTACTGACTGAATGAAAGGAGCGGCATCACTCTCTTTGAATCTTCTTTATCATGCTAAGAGGAGCAGGAAAAAGCAAAAAATTTCAGAATTGCACCTTGCAATGCGGAGAAATTACTGTGCATTTACAATATTCATTGATTTTTTGCCATTGAAAAACGTCCAGAAATGATTGAAGCTACTGACTGAATGAAAGGAGCTGGCATCTCACTCTCTTTGAATCTTCTTTATCATGCTAAGAGGAGGCAGGAAAAAGCAAAAAATTTCAGAATTGCAACTTGCAATGCGGAGAAATTACTGTTTGTGCATTTACAATATTCATTGATTTTTGCCATTGAAAAACATCATGTTATTCATATACCAGAAATGATTGAAGCTACTGACTGAATGAAAGGAGCTGGCATCTCACTCTCTTTGAATCTTCTTTATCATGCTAAGAGGAGCAGGAAAAAGCAAAAAATTTCAGAATTGCACCTTGCAATGCGGAGAAATTACTGTTTGTGCATTTACAATATTCATTGATTTTTGCCATTGAAAAACGTCCAGAAATGATTGAAGCTACTGACTGAATGAAAGGAGCTGGCATCTCACTCTCTTTGAATCTTCTTTATCATGCTAAGAGGAGCAGGAAAAAAGCAAAAAATTTCAGAATTGCACCTTGCAATGCGGAGAAATTACTGTTTGTGCATTTACAATATTCATTGATTTTTGCCATTGAAAAACGTCCAGAAATGATTGAAGCTACTGACTGAATGAAAGGAGCTGGCATCTCACTCTCTTTGAATCTTCTTTATCATGCTAAGAGGAGCAGGAAAAAGCAAAAAATTTCAGAATTGCACCTTGCAATGCGGAGAAATTACTGTTTGTGCATTTACAATATTCATTGATTTTTGCCATTGAAAAACATCATGTTATTCATATACCAGAAATGTTTGAAGCTACTGACTGAATGAAAGGAGCTGGCATCTCACTCTCTTTGAATCTTCTTTATCATGCTAAGAGGAGCAGGAAAAAGCAAAAAAATTTCAGAATTGCACCTTGCAATGCGGAGAAATTACTGTTTGTGCATTTACAATATTCATTGATTTTTGCCATTGAAAAACGTCCAGAATGATTGAAGCTACTGACTGAATGAAAGGAGCTGGCATCTCACTCTCTTTGAATCTTCTTTATCATGCTAAAGGAGCAGGAAAAAGCAAAAAATTTCAGAATTGCACCTTGCAATGCGGAGAAATTACTGTTTGTGCATTTACAATATTCATTGATTTTTGCCATTGAAAAACGTCCAGAAATGATTGAAGCTACTGACTGAATGAAAGGAGCTGGCATCTCACTCTCTTTGAATCTTCTTTATCATGCTAAGAGGAGCAGGAAAAAGCAAAAAATTTCAGAATTGCACCTTGCAATGCGGAGAAATTACTGTTTGTGCATTTACAATATTCATTGATTTTTGCCATTGAAAAACATCATGTTATTCATATACCAGAAATGTTTGAAGCTACTGACTGAATGAAAGGAGCTGGCATCTCACTCTCTTTGAATCTTCTTTATCATGCTAAGAGGAGCAGGAAAAGCAAAAATTTCAGAATTGCACCTTGCAATGCGGAGAAATTACTGTTTGTGCATTTACAATATTCATTGATTTTTGCCATTGAAAAACGTCCAGAAATGATTGAAGCTACTGACTGAATGAAAGGAGCTGGCATCTCACTCTCTTTGAATCTTCTTTATCATGCTAAGAGGAGCAGGAAAAAGCAAAAAATTTCAGAATTGCACCTTGCAATGCGGAGAAATTACTGTTTGTGCATTTACAATATTCATTGATTTTTGCCATTGAAAAAACGTCCAGAAATGATTGAAGCTACTGACTGAATGAAAGGAGCTGGCATCTCACTCTCTTTGAATCTTCTTTATCATGCTAAGAGGAGCAGGAAAAAGCAAAAAATTTCAGAATTGCAACTTGCAATGCGGAGAAATTACTGTTTGTGCATTTACAATATTCATTGATTTTTTGCCATTGAAAAACATCATGTTATTCATATACCAGAAATGATTGAAGCTACTGACTGAATGAAAGGAGCTGGCATCTCACTCTCTTTGAATCTTCTTTATCATGCTAAGAGGAGCAGGAAAAAGCAAAAAATTTCAGAATTGCACCTTGCAATGCGGAGAAATTACTGTTTGTGCATTTACAATATTCATTGATTTTTGCCATTGAAAAACGTCCAGAAATGATTGAAGCTACTGACTGAATGAAAGGAGCTGGCATCTCACTCTCTTTGAATCTTCTTTATCATGCTAAGAGGAGCAGGAAAAAGCAAAAAATTCAGAATTGCACCTTGCAATGCGGAGAAATTACTGTTTGTGCATTTACAATATTCATTGATTTTTGCCATTGAAAAACGTCCAGAAATGATTGAAGCTACTGACTGAATGAAAGGAGCTGGCATCTCACTCTCTTTGAATCTTCTTTATCATGCTAAGAGGAGCAGGAAAAAGCAAAAAATTTCAGAATTGCACCTTGCAATGCGGAGAAATTACTGTTTGTGCATTTACAATATTCATTGATTTTTGCCATTGAAAAACATCATGTTATTCATATACCAGAAATGTTTGAAGCTACTGACTGAATGAAAGGAGCTGGCATCTCACTCTCTTTGAATCTTCTTTATCATGCTAAGAGGAGCAGGAAAAAGCAAAAAATTTCAGAATTGCACCTTGCAATGCGGAGAAATTACTGTTTGTGCATTTACAATATTCATTGATTTTTGCCATTGAAAACGTCCAGAAATGATTGAAGCTACTGACTGAATGAAAGGAGCTGGCATCTCACTCTCTTTGAATCTTCTTTATCATGCTAAGAGGAGCAGGAAAAAGCAAAAAATTTCAGAATTGCACCTTGCAATGCGGAGAAATTACTGTTTGTGCATTTACAATATTCATTGATTTTTGCCATTGAAAAACATCATGTTATTCATATACCAGAAATGATTGAAGCTACTGACTGAATGAAAGGAGCTGGCATCTCGCTCTCTTTGAATCTTCTTTATCATGCTAAGAGGAGCAGGAAAAAGCAAAAAATTTCAGAATTGCACCTTGCAATGCGGAGAAATTACTGTTTGTGCATTTACAATATTCATTGATTTTTGCCATTGAAAAACGTCCAGAAGAGATTGAAGCTACTGACTGAATGAAAGGAGCTGGCATCTCACTCTCTTTGAATCTTCTTTATCATGCTAAGAGGAGCAGGAAAAAGCAAAAAATTTCAGAATTGCACCTTGCAATGTGGAGAAATTACTGTTTGTGCATTTACAATATTCATTGATTTTTGCCATTGAAAAACATCATGTTATTCATATACCAGAAATGATTGAAGCTACTGACTGAATGAAAGGAGCTGGCATCTCACTCTCTTTGAATCTTCTTTATCATGCTAAGAGGAGCAGGAAAAAGCAAAAAATTTCAGAATTGCACCTTGTAATGCGGAGAAATTACTGTTTGTGCATTTACAATATTCATTGATTTTTGCCATTGAAAAACGTCCAGAAATGATTGAAGCTACTGACTGAATGAAAGGAGCTGGCATCTCACTCTCTTTGAATCTTCTTTATCATGCTAAGAGGAGCAGGAAAAAGCAAAAAATTTCAGAATTGCACCTTGCAATGCGGAGAAATTACTGTTTGTGCTTTTACAATATTCATTGATTTTTGCCATTGAAAAACATCATGTTATTCATATACCAGAAATGTTTGAAGCTACTGACTGAATGAAAGGAGCTGGCATCTCACTCTCTTTGAATCTTCTTTATCATGCTAAGAGGAGCAGGAAAAAGCAAAAAATTTCAGAATTGCACCTTGCAATGCGGAGAAATTACTGTTTGTGCATTTACAATATTCATTGATTTTTGCCATTGAAAAACGTCCAGAAATGATTGAAGCTACTGACTGAATGAAAGGAGCTGGCATCTCACTCTCTTTGAATCTTCTTTATCATGCTAAGAGGAGCAGGAAAAAGCAAAAAATTTCAGAATTGCACCTTGCAATGCGGAGAAATTACTGTTTGTGCATTTACAATATTCATTGATTTTTGCCATTGAAAAACGTCCAGAAATGATTGAAGCTACTGACTGAATGAAAGGAGCTGGCATCTCACTCTCTTTGAATCTTCTTTATCATGCTAAGAGGAGCAGGAAAAATCAAAAAATTTCAGAATTGCAACTTGCAATGCGGAGAAATTACTGTTTGTGCATTTACAAATATTCATTGATTTTTGCCATTGAAAAACATCATGTTATTCATATACCAGAAATGATTGAAGCTACTGACTGAATGAAAGGAGCTGGCATCTCACTCTCTTTGAATCTTCTTTATCATGCTAAGAGGAGCAGGAAAAAGCAAAAAACTTCAGAATTGCACCTTGCAATGCGGAGAAATTACTGTTTGTGCATTTACAATATTCATTGATTTTTGCCATTGAAAAACGTCCAGAAATGATTGAAGCTACTGACTGAATGAAAGGAGCTGGCATCTCACTCTCTTTGAATCTTCTTTATCATGCTAAGAGGAGCAGGAAAAAGCAAAAAATTTCAGAATTGCACCTTGCAATGCGGAGAAATTACTGTTTGTGCATTTACAATATTCATTGATTTTTGCCATTGAAAAACGTCCAGAAATGATTGAAGCTACTGACTGAATGAAAGGAGCTGGCATCTCACTCTCTTTGAATCTTCTTTATCATGCTAAGAGGAGCAGGAAAAAGCAAAAAATTTCAGAATTGCACCTTGCAATGCGGAGAAATTACTGTTTGTGCATTTACAATATTCATTGATTTTTGCCATTGAAAAACGTCCAGAAATGATTGAAGCTACTGACTGAATGAAAGGAGCTGGCATCTCACTCTCTTTGAATCTTCTTTATCATGCTAAGAGGAGCAGGAAAAAGCAAAAAATTTCAGAATTGCACCTTGCAATGCGGAGAAATTACTGTTTGTGCATTTACAATATTCATTGATTTTTGCCATTGAAAAACGTCCAGAAATGATTGAAGCTACTGACTGAATGAAAGGAGCTGGCATCTCACTCTCTTTGAATCTTCTTTATCATGCTAAGAGGAGCAGGAAAAAGCAAAAAATTTCAGAATTGCACCTTGCAATGCGGAGAAATTACTGTTTGTGCATTTACAATATTCATTGATTTTTGCCATTGAAAAACATCATGTTATTCATATACCAGAAATGTTTGAAGCTACTGACTGAATGAAAGGAGCTGGCATCTCACTCTCTTTGAATCTTCTTTATCATGCTAAGAGGAGCAGGAAAAAGCAAAAAATTTCAGAATTGCACCTTGCAATGCGGAGAAATTACTGTTTGTGCATTTACAATATTCATTGATTTTTGCCATTGAAAAACGTCCAGAAATGATTGAAGCTACTGACTGAATGAAAGGAGCTGGCATCTCACTCTCTTTGAATCTTCTTTATCATGCTAAGAGGAGCAGGAAAAAGCAAAAAATTTCAGAATTGCACCTTGCAATGCGGAGAAATTACTGTTTGTGCATTTACAATATTCATTGATTTTTGCCATTGAAAAACATCATGTTATTCATATACCAGAAATGATTGAAGCTACTGACTGAATGAAAGGAGCTGGCATCTCGCTCTCTTTGAATCTTCTTTATCATGCTAAGAGGAGCAGGAAAAAGCAAAAAATTTCAGAATTGCACCTTGCAATGCGGAGAAATTACTGTTTGTGCATTTACAATATTCATTGATTTTTGCCATTGAAAAACGTCCAGAAGAGATTGAAGCTACTGACTGAATGAAAGGAGCTGGCATCTCACTCTCTTTGAATCTTCTTTATCATGCTAAGAGGAGCAGGAAAAAGCAAAAAATTTCAGAATTGCACCTTGCAATGTGGAGAAATTACTGTTTGTGCATTTACAATATTCATTGATTTTTGCCATTGAAAAACATCATGTTATTCATATACCAGAAATGATTGAAGCTACTGACTGAATGAAAGGAGCTGGCATCTCACTCTCTTTGAATCTTCTTTATCATGCTAAGAGGAGCAGGAAAAAGCAAAAAATTTCAGAATTGCACCTTGCAATGCGGAGAAATTACTGTTTGTGCATTTACAATATTCATTGATTTTTGCCATTGAAAAACGTCCAGAAATGATTGAAGCTACTGACTGAATGAAAGGAGCTGGCATCACACTCTCTTTGAATCTTCTTTATCATGCTAAGAGGAGCAGGAAAAAGCAAAAAATTTCAGAATTGCACCTTGCAATGCGGAGAAATTACTGTTTGTGCTTTTACAATATTCATTGATTTTTGCCATTGAAAAACATCATGTTATTCATATACCAGAAATGTTTGAAGCTACTGACTGAATGAAAGGAGTTGGCATCTCACTCTCTTTGAATCTTCTTTATCATGCTAAGAGGAGCAGGAAAAAGCAAAAAATTTCAGAATTGCACCTTGCAATGCGGAGAAATTACTGTTTGTGCATTTACAATATTCATTGATTTTTGCCATTGAAAAACGTCCAGAAATGATTGAAGCTACTGACTGAATGAAAGGAGCTGGCATCTCACTCTCTTTGAATCTTCTTTATCATGCTAAGAGGAGCAGGAAAAAGCAAAAAATTTCAGAATTGCACCTTGCAATGCGGAGAAATTACTGTTTGTGCATTTACAATATTCATTGATTTTTGCCATTGAAAAACGTCCAGAAATGATTGAAGCTACTGACTGAATGAAAGGAGCTGGCATCTCACTCTCTTTGAATCTTCTTTATCATGCTAAGAGGAGCAGGAAAAAGCAAAAAAATTCAGAATTGCAACTTGCAATGCGGAGAAATTACTGTTTGTGCATTTACAATATTCATTGATTTTTGCCATTGAAAAACATCATGTTATTCATATACCAGAAATGATTGAAGCTACTGACTGAATGAAAGGAGCTGGCATCTCACTCTCTTTGAATCTTCTTTATCATGCTAAGAGGAGCAGGAAAAAGCAAAAAATTTCAGAATTGCACCTTGCAATGCGGAGAAATTACTGTTTGTGCATTTACAATATTCATTGATTTTTGCCATTGAAAAACATCCAGAAATGATTGAAGCTACTGACTGAATGAAAGGAGCTGGCATCTCACTCTCTTTGAATCTTCTTTATCATGCTAAGAGGAGCAGGAAAAAGCAAAAAATTTCAGAATTGCACCTTGCAATGCGGAGAAATTACTGTTTGTGCATTTACAATATTCATTGATTTTTGCCATTGAAAAACGTCCAGAAATGATTGAAGCTACTGACTGAATGAAAGGAGCTGGCATCTCACTCTCTTTGAATCTTCTTTATCATGCTAAGAGGAGCAGGAAAAAGCAAAAAATTTCAGAATTGCACCTTGCAATGCGGAGAAATTACTGTTTGTGCATTTACAATATTCATTAATTTTTGCCATTGAAAAACATCATGTTATTCATATCCCAGAAATGTTTGAAGCTACTGACTGAATGAAAGAAGCTGGCATCTCACTCTCTTTGAATCTTCTTTATCATGCTAAGAGGAGCAGGAAAAAGCAAAAAATTTCAGAATTGCACCTTGCAATGCGGAGAAATTACTGTTTGTGCATTTACAATATTCATTGATTTTTGCCATTGAAAAACGTCCAGAAATGATTGAAGCTACTGACTGAATGAAAGGAGCTGGCATCTCACACTCTTTGAATCTTCTTTATCATGCTAAGAGGAGCAGGAAAAAGCAAAAAATTTCAGAATTGCACCTTGCAATGCGGAGAAATTACTGTTTGTGCATTTACAATATTCATTGATTTTTGCCATTGAAAAACATCATGTTATTCATATACCAGAAATGTTTGAAGCTACTGACTGAATGAAAGGAGCTGGCATCTCACTCTCTTTGAATCTTCTTTATCATGCTAAGAGGAGCAGGAAAAAGCAAAAAATTTCAGAATTGCACCTTGCAATGCGGAGAAATTACTGTTTGTGCATTTACAATATTCATTGATTTTTGCCATTGAAAAACGTCCAGAAATGATTGAAGCTACTGACTGAATGAAAGGAGCTGGCATCTCACTCTCTTTGAATCTTCTTTATCATGCTAAGAGGAGCAGGAAAATGCAAGAAATTTCAGAATTGCACCTTGCAATGCGGAGAAATTACTGTTTGTGCATTTACAATATTCATTGATTTTTGCCATTGAAAAACATCATGTTATTCATATACCAGAAATGATTGAAGCTACTGACTGAATGAAAGGAGCTGGCATCTCACTCTCTTTGAATCTTCTTTATCATGCAAATAGGAGCAGGAAAAAGCAAAAAATTTCAGAATTGCACCTTGCAATGCGGAGAAATTACTGTTTGTGCATTTACAATATTCATTGATTTTTGCCATTGAAAAACGTCCAGAAATGATTGAAGCTACTGACTGAATGAAAGGAGCTGGCATCTCACTCTCTTTGAATCTTCTTTATCATGCTAAGAGGAGCAGGAAAAAGCAAAAAATTTCAGAATTGCACCTTGCAATGCGGAGAAATTACTGTTTGTGCATTTACAATATTCATTGATTTTTGCCATTGAAAAACGTCCAGAAATGATTGAAGCAACTGACTGAATGAAAGGAGCTGGCATCTCACTCTCTTTGAATCTTCTTTATCATGCTAAGAGGAGCAGGAAAAAGCAAAAAATTTCAGAATTGCACCTTGCAATGCGGAGAAATTACTGTTTGTGCATTTACAATGTTCATTGATTTTTGCCATTGAAAAACGTCCAGAAATAATTGAAGCTACTGACTGAATGAAAGGAGCTGGCATCTCACTCTCTTTGAATCTTCTTTATCATGCTAAGAGGAGCAGGAAAAAGCAAAAAATTTCAGAATTGCAACTTGCAATGCGGAGAAATTACTGTTTGTGCATTTACAATATTCATTGATTTTTGCCATTGAAAAACATCATGTTATTCATATATCAGAAATGATTGAAGCTACTGACTGAATGAAAGGAGCTGGCATCTCACTCTCTTTGAATCTTCTTTATCATGCTAAGAGGAGCAGGAAAAAGCAAAAAATTTCAGAATTGCACCTTGCAATGCGGAGAAATTACTGTTTGTGCATTTACAATATTCATTGATTTTTGCCATTGAAAAACGTCCAGAAATGATTGAAGCTACTGACTGAATGAAAGGAGCTGGCATCTCACTCTCTTTGAATCTTCTTTATCATGCTAAGAGGAGCAGGAAAAAGCAAAAAATTTCAGAATTGCACCTTGCAATGCGGAGAAATTACTGTTTGTGCTTTTACAATATTCATTGATTTTTGCCATTGAAAAACATCATGTTATTCATATACCAGAAATGTTTGAAGCTACTGACTGAATGAAAGGAGCTGGCATCTCACTCTCTTTGAATCTTCTTTATCATGCTAAGAGGAGCAGGAAAAAGCAAAAAATTTCAGAATTGCACCTTGCAATGCGGAGAAATTACTGTTTGTGCATTTACAATATTCATTGATTTTTGCCATTGAAAAATGTCCAGAAATGATTGAAGCTGCTGACTGAATGAAAGGAGCTGGCATCTCACTCTCTTTGAATCTTCTTTATCATGCTAAGAGGAGCAGGAAAAAGCAAAAAATTTCAGAATTGCACCTTGCAATGCGGAGAAATTACTGTTTGTGCATTTACAATATTCATTGATTTTTGCCATTGAAAAACATCATGTTATTCATATACCAGAAATGATTGAAGCTACTGACTGAATGAAAGGAGCTGGCATCTCACTCTCTTTGAATCTTCTTTATCATGCTAAGAGGAGCAGGAAAAAGCAAAAAATTTCAGAATTGCACCTTGCAATGCGGAGAAATTACTGTTTGTGCATTTACAATATTCATTGATTTTTGCCATTGAAAAACGTCAAGAAATGATTGAAGCTACTGACTGAATGAAAGGAGCTGGCATCTCACTCTCTTTGAATCTTCTTTATCATGCTAAGAGGAGCAGGAAAAAGCAAAAAATTTCAGAATTGCACCTTGCAATGCGGAGAAATTACTGTTTGTGCATTTACAATATTCATTGATTTTTGCCATTGAAAAACATCATGTTATTCATATACCAGAAATGATTGAAGCTACTGACTGAATGAAAGGAGCTGGCATCTCGCTCTCTTTGAATCTTCTTTATCATGCTAAGAGGAGCAGGAAAAAGCAAAAAATTTCAGAATTGCACCTTGCAATGCGGAGAAATTACTGTTTGTGCATTTACAATATTCATTGATTTTTGCCATTGAAAAACGTCCAGAAATGATTGAAGCTACTGACTGAATGAAAGGAGCTGGCATCTCACTCTCTTTGAATCTTCTTTATCATGCTAAGAGGAGCAGGAAAAAGCAAAAAATTTCAGAATTGCACCTTGCAATGTGGAGAAATTACTGTTTGTGCATTTACAATATTCATTGATTTTTGCCATTGAAAAACATCATGTTATTCATATACCAGAAATGATTGAAGCTACTGACTGAATGAAAGGAGCTGGCATCTCACTCTCTTTGAATCTTCTTTATCATGCTAAGAGGAGCAGGAAAAAGCAAAAAATTTCAGAATTGCAC
Source organism: Phyllobates terribilis (assembly GCF_046119375.1). Lineage (NCBI taxonomy): Eukaryota > Metazoa > Chordata > Amphibia > Anura > Dendrobatidae > Phyllobates > Phyllobates terribilis. The sequence goes on along the minus strand of NW_027367154.1, from coordinate 49,301 downwards.
CTTGCAATGCGGAGAAATTACTGTTTGTGCATTTACAATATTCATTGATTTTTGCCATTGAAAAACGTCCAGAAATGATTGAAGCTACTGACTGAATGAAAGGAGCTGGCATCTCACTCTCTTTGAATCTTCTTTATCATGCTAAGAGGAGCAGGAAAAAGCAAAAAATTTCAGAATTGCACCTTGCAATGCGGAGAAATTACTGTTTGTGCTTTTACAATATTCATTGATTTTTGCCATTGAAAAACATCATGTTATTCATATACCAGAAATGTTTGAAGCTACTGACTGAATGAAAGGAGCTGGCATCTCACTCTCTTTGAATCTTCTTTATCATGCTAAGAGGAGCAGGAAAAAGCAAAAAATTTCAGCATTGCACCTTGCAATGCGGAGAAATTACTGTTTGTGCATTTACAATATTCATTGATTTTTGCCATTGAAAAACGTCCAGAAATGATTGAAGCTACTGACTGAATGAAAGGAGCTGGCATCTCACTCTCTTTGAATCTTCTTTATCATGCTAAGAGGAGCAGGAAAAAGCAAAAAATTTCAGAATTGCAACTTGCAATGCGGAGAAATTACTGTTTGTGCATTTACAATATTCATTGATTTTTGCCATTGAAAAACATCATGTTATTCATATACCAGAAATGATTGAAGCTACTGACTGAATGAAAGGAGCTGGCATCTCACTCTCTTTGAATCTTCTTTATCATGCTAAGAGGAGCAGGAAAAAGCAAAAAATTTCAGAATTGCACCTTGCAATGCGGAGAAATTACTGTTTGTGCATTTACAATATTCATTGATTTTTGCCATTGAAAAACGTCCAGAAATGATTGAAGCTACTGACTGAATGAAAGGAGCTGGCATCTCACTCTCTTTGAATCTTCTTTATCATGCTAAGAGGAGCAGGAAAAAGCAAAAAATTTCAGAATTGCACCTTGCAATGCGGAGAAATTACTGTTTGTGCTTTTACAATATTCATTGATTTTTGCCATTGAAAAACATCATGTTATTCATATACCAGAAATGTTTGAAGCTACTGACTGAATGAAAGGAGCTGGCATCTCACTCTCTTTGAATCTTCTTTATCATGCTAAGAGGAGCAGGAAAAAGCAAAAAATTTCAGAATTGCACCTTGCAATGCGGAGAAATTACTGTTTGTGCATTTACAATATTCATTGATTTTTGCCATTGAAAAACGTCCAGAAATGATTGAAGCTACTGACTGAATGAAAGGAGCTGGCATCTCACTCTCTTTGAATCTTCTTTATCATGCTAAGAGGAGCAGGAAAAAGCAAAAAATTTCAGAATTGCACCTTGCAATGCGGAGAAATTACTGTTTGTGCATTTACAATATTCATTGATTTTTGCCATTGAAAAACATCATGTTATTCATATACCAGAAATGATTGAAGCTACTGACTGAATGAAAGGAGCTGGCATCTTACTCTCTTTGAATCTTCTTTGTCATGCTAAGAGGAGCAGGAAAAAGCAAAAAATTTCAGAATTGCACCTTGCAATGCGGAGAAATTACTGTTTGTGCATTTACAATATTCATTGATTTTTGCCATTGAAAAACGTCCAGAAATGATTGAAGCTACTGACTGAATGAAAGGAGCTGGCATCTCACTCTCTTTGAATCTTCTTTATCATGCTAAGAGGAGCAGGAAAAAGCAAAAAATTTCAGAATTGCACCTTGCAATGCGGAGAAATTACTGTTTGTGCATTTACAATATTCATTGATTTTTGCCATTGAAAAACGTCCAGAAATGATTGAAGCTACTGACTGAATGAAAGGAGCTGGCATCTCACTCTCTTTGAATCTTCTTTATCATGCTAAGAGGAGCAGGAAAAAGCAAAAAATTTCAGAATTGCACCTTGCAATGCGGAGAAATTACTGTTTGTGCATTTACAATATTCATTGATTTTTGCCATTGAAAAACATCATGTTATTCATATACCAGAAATGTTTGTAGCTACTGACTGAATGAAAGGAGCTGGCATCTCACTCTCTTTGAATCTTCTTTATCATGCTAAGAGGAGCAGGAAAAAGCAAAAAATTTCAGAATTGCACCTTGCAATGCGGAGAAATTACTGTTTGTGCATTTACAATATTCATTGATTTTTGCCATTGAAAAACGTCCAGAAATGATTGAAGCTACTGACTGAATGAAAGGAGCTGGCATCTCACTCTCTTTGAATCTTCTTTATCATGCTAAGAGGAGCAGGAAAAAGCAAAAAATTTCAGAATTGCACCTTGCAATGCGGAGAAATTACTGTTTGTGCATTTACAATATTCATTGATTTTTGCCATTGAAAAACGTCCAGAAATGATTGAAGCTACTGACTGAATGAAAGGAGCTGGCATCTCACTCTCTTTGAATCTTCTTTATCATGCTAAGAGGAGCAGGAAAAAGCAAAAAATTTCAGAATTGCACCTTGCAATGCGGAGAAATTACTCTTTGTGCATTTACAATATTCATTGATTTTTGCCATTGAAAAACATCATGTTATTCATATACCAGAAATGTTTGAAGCTACTGACTGAATGAAAGGAGCTGGCATCTCACTCTCTTTGAATCTTCTTTATCATGCTAAGAGGAGCAGGAAAAAGCAAAAAATTTCAGAATTGCACCTTGCAATGCGGAGAAATTACTGTTTGTATATTTACAATATTCATTGATTTTTGCCATTGAAAAACATCATGTTATTCATATACCAGAAATGTTTGAAGCTACTGACTGAATGAAAGGAGCTGGCATCTCACTCTCTTTGAATCTTCTTTCTCATGCTAAGAGGAGCAGGAAAAAGCAAAAAATTTCAGAATTGCACCTTGCAATGCGGAGAAATTACTGTTTGTGCATTTACAATATTCATTGATTTTTGCCATTGAAAAACGTCCAGAAATGATTGAAGCTACTGACTGAATGAAAGGAGCTGGCATCTCACTCTCTTTGAATCTTCTTTATCATGCTAAGAGGAGCAGGAAAAAGCAAAAAATTTCAGAATTGCACCTTGCAATGCGGAGAAATTACTGTTTGTGCATTTACAATATTCATTGATTTTTGCCATTGAAAAACATCATGTTATTCATATACCAGAAATGATTGAAGCTACTGACTGAATGAAAGGAGCTGGCATCTCGCTCTCTTTGAATCTTCTTTATCATGCTAAGAGGAGCAGGAAAAAGCAAAAAATTTCAGAATTGCACCTTGCATTGCGGAGAAATTACTGTTTGTGCATTTACAATATTCATTGATTTTTGCCATTGAAAAACGTCCAGAAATGATTGAAGCTACTGACTGAATGAAAGGAGCTGTCATCTCACTCTCTTTGAATCTTCTTTATCATGCTAAGAGGAGCAGGAAAAAGCAAAAAATTTCAGAATTGCACCTTGCAATGTGGAGAAATTACTGTTTGTGCATTTACAATATTCATTGATTTTTGCCATTGAAAAACATCATGTTATTCATACACCAGAAATGATTGAAGCTACTGACTGAATGAAAGGAGCTGGCATCTCACTCTCTTTGAATCTTCTTTATCATGCTAAGAGGAGCAGGAAAAAGCAAAAAATTTCAGAATTGCACCTTGCAATGCGGAGAAATTACTGTTTGTGCATTTACAATATTCATTGATTTTTGCCATTGAAAAACGTCCAGAAATGATTGAAGCTACTGACTGAATGAAAGGAGCTGGCATCTCACTCTCTTTGAATCTTCTTTATCATGCTAAGAGGAGCAGGAAAAAGCAAAAAATTTCAGAATTGCACCTTGCAATGCGGAGAAATTACTGTTTGTGCATTTACAATATTCATTGATTTTTGCCATTGAAAAACGTCCAGAAATGATTGAAGCTACTGACTGAATGAAAGGAGCTGGCATCTCACTCTCTTTGAATCTTCTTTATCATGCTAAGAGGAGCAGGAAAAAGCAAAAAATTTCAGAATTGCACCTTGCAATGCGGAGAAATTACTGTTTGTGCATTTACAATATTCATTGATTTTTGCCATTGAAAAACGTCCAGAAATGATTGAAGCTACTGACTGAATGAAAGGAGCTGGCATCTCACTCTCTTTGAATCTTATTTATCATGCTAAGAGGAGCAGGAAAAAGCAAAAAATTTCAGAATTGCACCTTGCAATGCGGAGAAATTACTGTTTGTGCATTTACAATATTCATTGATTTTTGCCATTGAAAAACATCATGTTATTCATATACCAGAAATGTTTGAAGCTACTGACTGAATGAAAGGAGCTGGCATCTCACTCTCTTTGAATCTTCTTTATCATGCTAAGAGGAGCAGGAAAAAGCAAAAAATTTCAGAATTGCACCTTGCAATGCGGAGAAATTACTGTTTGTGCATTTACAATATTCATTGATTTTTGCCATTGAAAAACGTCCAGAAATGATTGAAGCTACTGACTGAATGAAAGGAGCTGGCATCTCACTCTGTTTGAATCTTCTTTATCATGCTAAGAGGAGCAGGAAAAAGCAAAAAATTTCAGAATTGCACCTTGCAATGCGGAGAAATTACTGTTTGTGCTTTTACAATATTCATTGATTTTTGCCATTGAAAAACATCATATTATTCATATACCAGAAATGTTTGAAGCTACTGACTGAATGAAAGGAGCTGGCATCTCACTCTCTTTGAATCTTCTTTATCATGCTAAGAGGAGCAGGAAAAAGCAAAAAATTTCAGAATTGCACCTTGCAATGCGGAGAAATTACTGTTTGTGCATTTACAATATTCATTGATTTTTGCCATTGAAAAACGTCCAGAAATGATTGAAGCTACTGACTGAATGAAAGGAGCTGGCATCTCACTCTCTTTGAATCTTCTTTATCATGCTAAGAGGAGCAGGAAAAAGCAAAAAATTTCAGAATTGCACCTTGCAATGCGGAGAAATTACTGTTTGTGCATTTACAATATTCATTGATTTTTGCCATTGAAAAACGTCCAGAAATGATTGAAGCTACTGACTGAATGAAAGGAGCTGGCATCTCACTCTCTTTGAATCTTCTTTATCATGCTAAGAGGAGCAGGAAAAAGCAAAAAATTTCAGAATTGCACCTTGCAATGCGGAGAAATTACTGTTTGTGCATTTACAATATTCATTGATTTTTGCCATTGAAAAACATCATGTTATTCATATACCAGAAATGATTGAAGCTACTGACTGAATGAAAGGAGCTGGCATCTTACTCTCTTTGAATCTTCTTTGTCATGCTAAGAGGAGCAGGAAAAAGCAAAAAATTTCAGAATTGCACCTTGCAATGCGGAGAAATTACTGTTTGTGCATTTACAATATTCATTGATTTTTGCCATTGAAAAACGTCCAGAAATGATTGAAGCTACTGACTGAATGAAAGGAGCTGGCATCTCACTCTCTTTGAATCTTCTTTATCATGCTAAGAGGAGCAGGAAAAAGCAAAAAATTTCAGAATTGCACCTTGCAATGCGGAGAAATTACTGTTTGTGCATTTACAATATTCATTGATTTTTGCCATTGAAAAACATCATGTTATTCATATACCAGAAATGTTTGTAGCTACTGACTGAATGAAAGGAGCTGGCATCTCACTCTCTTTGAATCTTCTTTATCATGCTAAGAGGAGCAGGAAAAAGCAAAAAATTTCAGAATTGCACCTTGCAATGCGGAGAAATTACTGTTTGTGCATTTACAATATTCATTGATTTTTGCCATTGAAAAACGTCCAGAAATGATTGAAGCTACTGACTGAATGAAAGGAGCTGGCATCTCACTCTCTTTGAATCCTCTTTATCATGCTGAGGAGCAGGAAAAAGCAAAAAATTTCAGAATTGCACCTTGCAATGTGGAGAAATTACTGTTTGTGCATTTACAATATTCATTGATTTTTGCCATTGAAAAACATCATGTTATTCATATACCAGAAATGATTGAAGCTACTGACTGAATGAAAGGAGCTGGCATCTCACTCTCTTTGAATATTCTTTATCATGCTAAGAGGAGCAGGAAAAAGCAAAAAATTTCAGAATTGCACCTTGCAATGCGGAGAAATTACTGTTTGTGCATTTACAATATTCATTGATTTTTGCCATTGAAAAACATCATGTTATTCATATACCAGAAATGTTTGAAGCTACTGACTGAATGAAAGGAGCTGGCATCTCACTCTCTTTGAATCTTCTTTATCATGCTAAGAGGAGCAGGAAAAAGCAAAAAATTTCAGAATTGCACCTTGCAATGCGGAGAAATTACTGTTTGTGCATTTACAATATTCATTGATTTTTGCCATTGAAAAACGTCCAGAAATGATTGAAGCTACTGACTGAATGAAAGGAGCTGGCATCTCACTCTCTTTGAATCTTCTTTATCATGCTAAGAGGAGCAGGAAAAAGCAAAAAATTTCAGAATTGCACCTTGCAATGCGGAGAAATTACTGTTTGTGCATTTACAATATTCATTGATTTTTGCCATTGAAAAATGTCCAGAAATGATTGAAGCTACTGACTGAATGAAAGGAGCTGGCATCTCACTCTCTTTGAATCTTCTTTATCATGCTAAGAGGAGCAGGAAAAAGCAAAAAATTTCAGAATTGCAACTTGCAATGCGGAGAAATTACTGTTTGTGCATTTACAATATTCATTGATTTTTGCCATTGAAAAACATCTTGTTATTCATATACCAGAAATGATTGAAGCTACTGACTGAATGAAAGGAGCTGGCATCTCACTCTCTTTGAATCTTCTTTATCATGCTAAGAGGAGCAGGAAAAAGCAAAAAATTTCAGAATTGCACCTTGCAATGCGGAGAAATTACTGTTTGTGCATTTACAATATTCATTGATTTTTGCCATTGAAAAACGTCCAGAAATGATTGAAGCTACTGACTGAATGAAAGGAGCTGGCATCTCACTCTCTTTGAATCTTCTTTATCATGCTAAGAGGAGCAGGAAAAAGCAAAAAATTTCAAAATTGCACCTTGCAATGCGGAGAAATTACTGTTTGTGCTTTTACAATATTCATTGATTTTTGCCATTGAAAAACATCATATTATTCATATACCAGAAATGTTTGAAGCTACTGACTGAATGAAAGGACCTGGCATCTCACTCTCTTTGAATCTTCTTTATCATGCTAAGAGGAGCAGGAAAAAGCAAAAAATTTCAGAATTGCACCTTGCAATGCGGAGAAATTACTGTTTGTGCATTTACAATATTCATTGATTTTTGCCATTGAAAAACGTCCAGAAATGATTGAAGCTACTGACTGAATGAAAGGAGCTGGCATCTCACTCTCTTTGAATCTTCTTTATCATGCTAAGAGGAGCAGGAAAAAGCAAAAAATTTCAGAATTGCACCTTGCAATGCGGAGAAATTACTGTTTGTGCATTTACAATATTCATTGATTTTTGCCATTGAAAAACGTCCAGAAATGATTGAAGCTACTGACTGAATGAAAGGAGCTGGCATCTCACTCTCTTTGAATCTTCTTTATCATGCTAAGAGGAGCAGGAAAAAGCAAAAAATTTCAGAATTGCACCTTGCAATGCGGAGAAATTACTGTTTGTGCATTTACAATATTCATTGATTTTTGCCATTGAAAAACATCATGTTATTCATATACCAGAAATGATTGAAGCTACTGACTGAATGAAAGGAGCTGGCATCTTACTCTCTTTGAATCTTCTTTGTCATGCTAAGAGGAGCAGGAAAAAGCAAAAAATTTCAGAATTGCACCTTGCAATGCGGAGAAATTACTGTTTGTGCATTTACAATATTCATTGATTTTTGCCATTGAAAAACGTCCAGAAATGATTGAAGCTACTGACTGAATGAAAGGAGCTGGCATCTCACTCTCTTTGAATCTTATTTATCATGCTAAGAGGAGCAGGAAAAAGCAAAAAATTTCAGAATTGCACCTTGCAATGCGGAGAAATTACTGTTTGTGCATTTACAATATTCATTGATTTTTGCCATTGAAAAACATCATGTTATTCATATACCAGAAATGTTTGAAGCTACTGACTGAATGAAAGGAGCTGGCATCTCACTCTCTTTGAATCTTCTTTATCATGCTAAGAGGAGCAGGAAAAAGCAAAAAATTTCAGAATTGCACCTTGCAATGCGGAGAAATTACTGTTTGTGCATTTACAATATTCATTGATTTTTGCCATTGAAAAACGTCCAGAAATGATTGAAGCTACTGACTGAATGAAAGGAGCTGGCATCTCACTCTCTTTGAATCTTCTTTATCATGCTAAGAGGAGCAGGAAAAAGCAAAAAATTTCAGAATTGCACCTTGCAATGCGGAGAAATTACTGTTTGTGCATTTACAATATTCATTGATTTTTGCCATTGAAAAACGTCCAGAAATGATTGAAGCTACTGACTGAATGAAAGGAGCTGGCATCTCACTCTCTTTGAATCTTCTTTATCATGCTAAGAGGAGCAGGAAAAAGCAAAAAATTTCAGAATTGCAACTTGCAATGCGGAGAAATTACTGTTTGTGCATTTACAATATTCATTGATTTTTGCCATTGAAAAACATCATGTTATTCATATACCAGAAATGATTGAAGCTACTGACTGAATGAAAGGAGCTGGCATCTCACTCTCTTTGAATCTTCTTTATCATGCTAAGAGGAGCAGGAAAAAGCAAAAAATTTCAGAATTGCACCTTGCAATGCGGAGAAATTACTGTTTGTGCATTTACAATATTCATTGATTTTTGCCATTGAAAAACGTCCAGAAATGATTGAAGCTACTGACTGAATGAAAGGAGCTGGCATCTCACTCTCTTTGAATCTTCTTTATCATGCTAAGAGGAGCAGGAAAAAGCAAAAAATTTCAGAATTGCACCTTGCAATGCGGAGAAATTACTGTTTGTGCATTTACAATATTCATTGATTTTTGCCATTAAAAAACGTCCAGAAATGATTGAAGCTACTGACTGAATGAAAGGAGCTGGCATCTCACTCTCTTTGAATCTTCTTTATCATGCTAAGAGGAGCAGGAAAAAGCAAAAAATTTCAGAATTGCACCTTGCAATGCGGAGAAATTACTGTTTGTGCATTTACAATATTCATTGATTTTTGCCATTGAAAAACGTCCAGAAATGATTGAAGCTACTGACTGAATGAAAGGAGCTGGCATCTCACTCTCTTTGAATCTTCTTTATCATGCTAAGAGGAGCAGGAAAAAGCAAAAAATTTCAGAATTGCACCTTGCAATGCGGAGAAATTACTGTTTGTGCATTTACAATATTCATTGATTTTTGCCATTGAAAAACATCATGTTATTCATATACCAGAAATGATTGAAGCTACTGACTGAATGAAAGGAGCTGGCATCTTACTCTCTTTGAATCTTCTTTGTCATGCTAAGAGGAGCAGGAAAAAGCAAAAAATTTCAGAATTGCACCTTGCAATGCGGAGAAATTAGTGTTTGTGCATTTACAATATTCATTGATTTTTGCCATTGAAAAACGTCCAGAAATGATTGAAGCTACTGACTGAATGAAAGGAGCTGGCATCTCACTCTCTTTGAATCTTCTTTATCATGCTAAGAGGAGCAGGAAAAAGCAAAAAATTTCAGAATTGCACCTTGCAATGCGGAGAAATTACTGTTTGTGCATTTACAATATTCATTGATTTTTGCCATTGAAAAACGTCCAGAAATGATTGAAGCTACTGACTGAATGAAAGGAGCTGGCATCTCACTCTCTTTGAATCTTCTTTATCATGCTAAGAGGAGCAGGAAAAAGCAAAAAATTTCAGAATTGCACCTTGCAATGCGGAGAAATTACTGTTTGTGCATTTACAATATTCATTGATTTTTGCCATTGAAAAACATCATGTTATTCATATACCAGAAATGTTTGTAGCTACTGACTGAATGAAAGGAGCTGGCATCTCACTCTCTTTGAATCTTCTTTATCATGCTAAGAGGAGCAGGAAAAAGCAAAAAATTTCAGAATTGCACCTTGCAATGCGGAGAAATTACTGTTTGTGCATTTACAATATTCATTGATTTTTGCCATTGAAAAACGTCCAGAAATGATTGAAGCTACTGACTGAATGAAAGGAGCTGGCATCTCACTCTCTTTGAATCTTCTTTATCATGCTAAGAGGAGCAGGAAAAAGCAAAAAATTTCAGAATTGCACCTTGCAATGCGGAGAAATTACTGTTTGTGCATTTACAATATTCATTGATTTTTGCCATTGAAAAACATCATGTTATTCATATACCAGAAATGATTGAAGCTACTGACTGAATGAAAGGAGCTGGCATCTTACTCTCTTTGAATCTTCTTTGTCATGCTAAGAGGAGCAGGAAAAAGCAAAAAATTTCAGAATTGCACCTTGCAATGCGGAGAAATTAGTGTTTGTGCATTTACAATATTCATTGATTTTTGCCATTGAAAAACGTCCAGAAATGATTGAAGCTACTGACTGAATGAAAGGAGCTGGCATCTCACTCTCTTTGAATCTTCTTTATCATGCTAAGAGGAGCAGGAAAAAGCAAAAAATTTCAGAATTGCACCTTGCAATGCGGAGAAATTACTGTTTGTGCATTTACAATATTCATTGATTTTTGCCATTGAAAAACGTCCAGAAATGATTGAAGCTACTGACTGAATGAAAGGAGCTGGCATCTCACTCTCTTTGAATCTTCTTTATCATGCTAAGAGGAGCAGGAAAAAGCAAAAAATTTCAGAATTGCACCTTGCAATGCGGAGAAATTACTGTTTGTGCATTTACAATATTCATTGATTTTTGCCATTGAAAAACATCATGTTATTCATATACCAGAAATGTTTGTAGCTACTGACTGAATGAAAGGAGCTGGCATCTCACTCTCTTTGAATCTTCTTTATCATGCTAAGAGGAGCAGGAAAAAGCAAAAAATTTCAGAATTGCACCTTGCAATGCGGAGAAATTACTGTTTGTGCATTTACAATATTCATTGATTTTTGCCATTGAAAAACGTCCAGAAATGATTGAAGCTACTGACTGAATGAAAGGAGCTGGCATCTCACTCTCTTTGAATCTTCTTTATCATGCTAAGAGGAGCAGGAAAAAGCAAAAAATTTCAGAATTGCACCTTGCAATGCGGAGAAATTACTGTTTGTGCATTTACAATATTCATTGATTTTTGCCATTGAAAAACGTCCAGAAATGATTGAAGCTACTGACTGAATGAAAGGAGCTGGCATCTCACTCTCTTTGAATCTTCTTTATCATGCTAAGAGGAGCAGGAAAAAGCAAAAAATTTCAGAATTGCACCTTGCAATGCGGAGAAATTACTCTTTGTGCATTTACAATATTCATTGATTTTTGCCATTGAAAAACATCATGTTATTCATATACCAGAAATGTTTGAAACTACTGACTGAATGAAAGGAGCTGGCATCTCACTCTCTTTGAATCTTCTTTATCATGCTAAGAGGAGCAGTAAAAAGCAAAAAATTTCAGAATTGCAACTTGCAATGCGGAGAAATTACTGTTTGTGCATTTACAATATTCATTGATTTTTGCCATTGAAAAACATCATGTTATTCATATACCAGAAATGATTGAAGCTACTGACTGAATGAAAGGAGCTGGCATCTCACTCTCTTTGAATCTTCTTTATCATGCTAAGAGGAGCAGGAAAAAGCAAAAAATTTCAGAATTGCACCTTGCAATGCGGAGAAATTACTGTTTGTGCATTTACAATATTCATTGATTTTTGCCATTGAAAAACGTCCAGAAATGATTGAAGCTACTGACTGAATGAAAGGAGCTGGCATCTCACTCTCTTTGAATCTTCTTTATCATGCTAAGAGGAGCAGGAAAAAGCAAAAAATTTCAGAATTGCACCTTGCAATGCGGAGAAATTACTGTTTGTGCATTTACAATATTCATTGATTTTTGCCATTAAAAAACGTCCAGAAATGATTGAAGCTACTGACTGAATGAAAGGAGCTGGCATCTCACTCTCTTTGAATCTTCTTTATCATGCTAAGAGGAGCAGGAAAAAGCAAAAAATTTCAGAATTGCACCTTGCAATGCGGAGAAATTACTGTTTGTGCATTTACAATATTCATTGATTTTTGCCATTGAAAAACGTCCAGAAATGATTGAAGCTACTGACTGAATGAAAGGAGCTGGCATCTCACTCTCTTTGAATCTTCTTTATCATGCTAAGAGGAGCAGGAAAAAGCAAAAAATTTCAGAATTGCACCTTGCAATGCGGAGAAATTACTGTTTGTGCATTTACAATATTCATTGATTTTTGCCATTGAAAAACATCATGTTATTCATATACCAGAAATGATTGAAGCTACTGACTGAATGAAAGGAGCTGGCATCTTACTCTCTTTGAATCTTCTTTGTCATGCTAAGAGGAGCAGGAAAAAGCAAAAAATTTCAGAATTGCACCTTGCAATGCGGAGAAATTAGTGTTTGTGCATTTACAATATTCATTGATTTTTGCCATTGAAAAACGTCCAGAAATGATTGAAGCTACTGACTGAATGAAAGGAGCTGGCATCTCACTCTCTTTGAATCTTCTTTATCATGCTAAGAGGAGCAGGAAAAAGCAAAAAATTTCAGAATTGCACCTTGCAATGCGGAGAAATTACTGTTTGTGCATTTACAATATTCATTGATTTTTGCCATTGAAAAACGTCCAGAAATGATTGAAGCTACTGACTGAATGAAAGGAGCTGGCATCTCACTCTCTTTGAATCTTCTTTATCATGCTAAGAGGAGCAGGAAAAAGCAAAAAATTTCAGAATTGCACCTTGCAATGCGGAGAAATTACTGTTTGTGCATTTACAATATTCATTGATTTTTGCCATTGAAAAACATCATGTTATTCATATACCAGAAATGTTTGTAGCTACTGACTGAATGAAAGGAGCTGGCATCTCACTCTCTTTGAATCTTCTTTATCATGCTAAGAGGAGCAGGAAAAAGCAAAAAATTTCAGAATTGCACCTTGCAATGCGGAGAAATTACTGTTTGTGCATTTACAATATTCATTGATTTTTGCCATTGAAAAACGTCCAGAAATGATTGAAGCTACTGACTGAATGAAAGGAGCTGGCATCTCACTCTCTTTGAATCTTCTTTATCATGCTAAGAGGAGCAGGAAAAAGCAAAAAATTTCAGAATTGCACCTTGCAATGCGGAGAAATTACTGTTTGTGCATTTACAATATTCATTGATTTTTGCCATTGAAAAACATCATGTTATTCATATACCAGAAATGATTGAAGCTACTGACTGAATGAAAGGAGCTGGCATCTTACTCTCTTTGAATCTTCTTTGTCATGCTAAGAGGAGCAGGAAAAAGCAAAAAATTTCAGAATTGCACCTTGCAATGCGGAGAAATTAGTGTTTGTGCATTTACAATATTCATTGATTTTTGCCATTGAAAAACGTCCAGAAATGATTGAAGCTACTGACTGAATGAAAGGAGCTGGCATCTCACTCTCTTTGAATCTTCTTTATCATGCTAAGAGGAGCAGGAAAAAGCAAAAAATTTCAGAATTGCACCTTGCAATGCGGAGAAATTACTGTTTGTGCATTTACAATATTCATTGATTTTTGCCATTGAAAAACGTCCAGAAATGATTGAAGCTACTGACTGAATGAAAGGAGCTGGCATCTCACTCTCTTTGAATCTTCTTTATCATGCTAAGAGGAGCAGGAAAAAGCAAAAAATTTCAGAATTGCACCTTGCAATGCGGAGAAATTACTGTTTGTGCATTTACAATATTCATTGATTTTTGCCATTGAAAAACATCATGTTATTCATATACCAGAAATGTTTGTAGCTACTGACTGAATGAAAGGAGCTGGCATCTCACTCTCTTTGAATCTTCTTTATCATGCTAAGAGGAGCAGGAAAAAGCAAAAAATTTCAGAATTGCACCTTGCAATGCGGAGAAATTACTGTTTGTGCATTTACAATATTCATTGATTTTTGCCATTGAAAAACGTCCAGAAATGATTGAAGCTACTGACTGAATGAAAGGAGCTGGCATCTCACTCTCTTTGAATCTTCTTTATCATGCTAAGAGGAGCAGGAAAAAGCAAAAAATTTCAGAATTGCACCTTGCAATGCGGAGAAATTACTGTTTGTGCATTTACAATATTCATTGATTTTTGCCATTGAAAAACGTCCAGAAATGATTGAAGCTACTGACTGAATGAAAGGAGCTGGCATCTCACTCTCTTTGAATCTTCTTTATCATGCTAAGAGGAGCAGGAAAAAGCAAAAAATTTCAGAATTGCACCTTGCAATGCGGAGAAATTACTCTTTGTGCATTTACAATATTCATTGATTTTTGCCATTGAAAAACATCATGTTATTCATATACCAGAAATGTTTGAAACTACTGACTGAATGAAAGGAGCTGGCATCTCACTCTCTTTGAATCTTCTTTATCATGCTAAGAGGAGCAGGAAGAAGCAAAAAATTTCAGAATTGCACCTTGCAATGCGGAGAAATTACTGTTTGTGCATTTACAATATTCATTGATTTTTGCCATTGAAAAACATCATGTTATTCATATACCAGAAATGTTTGAAGCTACTGACTGAATGAAAGGAGCTGGCATCTCACTCTCTTTGAATCTTCTTTATCATGCTAAGAGGAGCAGGAAAAAGCAAAAAATTTCAGAATTGCACCTTGCAATGTGGAGAAATTACTGTTTGTGCATTTACAATATTCATTGATTTTTACCATTGAAAAACGTCCAGAAATGATTGAAGCTACTGACTGAATGAAAGTAGCTGGCATCTCACTCTCTTTGAATCTTCTTTATCATGCTAAGAGGAGCAGGAAAAAGCAAAAAATTTCAGACTTGCACCTTGCAATGCGGAGAAATTACTGTTTGTGCATTTACAATATTCATTGATTTTTGCCATTGAAAAACATCATGTTATTCATATACCAGAAATGTTTGAAGCTACTGACTGAATGAAAGGAGCTGGCATCTCACTCTCTTTGAATCTTCTTTATCATGCTAAGAGGAGCAGGAAAAAGCAAAAAATTTCAGAATTGCACCTTGCAATGCGGAGAAATTACTGTTTGTGCATTTACAATATTCATTGATTTTTGCCATTGAAAAATGTCCAGAAATGATTGAAGCTACTGACTGAATGAAAGGAGCTGGCATCTCACTCTCTTTGAATCTTCTTTATCATGCTAAGAGGAGCAGGAAAAAGCAAAAAATTTCAGAATTGCACCTTGCAATGCGGAGAAATTACTGTTTGTGCATTTACAATATTCATTGATTTTTGCCATTGAAAAACGTCCAGAAATGATTGAAGCTACTGACTGAATGAAAGGAGCTGGCATCTCACTCTCTTTGAATCTTCTTTATCATGCTAAGAGGAGCAGGAAAAATCAAAAAATTTCAGAATTGCACCTTGCAATGCGGAGAAATTACTCTTTGTGCATTTACAATATTCAATGATTTTTGCCATTGAAAAACATGTTATTCATATACCAGAAATGTTTGAAGCTACTGACTGAATGAAAGGAGCTGGCACCTCACTCTCTTTGAATCTTCTTTATCATGCTAAGAGGAGCGGGAAAAAGCAAAAAATTTCAGAATTGCACCTTGCAATGCGGAGAAATTACTGTTTGTGCATTTACAATATTCATTGATTTTTGCCATTGAAAAACATCCAGAAATGATTGAAGGTACTGACTGAATGAAAGGAGCTGGCATCTCACTCTCTTTGAATCTTCTTTATCATGCTAAGAGGAGCAGGAAAAAGCAAAAAATTTCAGAATTGCACCTTGCAATGCGGAGAAATTACTGTTTGTGCATTTACAATATTCATTGATTTTTGCCATTGAAAAACGTCCAGAAATGATTGAAGCTACTGACTGAATGAAAGGAGCTGGCATCTCACTCTCTTTGAATCTTCTTTATCATGCTAAGAGGAGCAGGAAAAAGCCAAAAATTTCAGAATTGCACCTTGCAATGCGGAGAAATTACAGTTTGTGCATTTACAATATTCATTGATTTTTGCCATTGAAAAACATCCAGAAATGATTGAAGCTACTGACTGAATGAAAGGAGCTGGCATCTCACTCTCTTTGAATATTCTTTATCATGCTAAGAGGAGCAGGAAAAAGCAAAAAATTTCAGAATTGCACCTTGCAATGCGGAGAAATTACTGTTTGTGCATTTACAATATTCATTGATTTTTGCCATTGAAAAACATCATGTTATTCATATACCAGAAATGTTTGAAGCTACTGACTGAATGAAAGGAGCTGGCATCTCACTCTCTTTGAATCTTCTTTATCATGCTAAGAGGAGCAGGAAAAAGCAAAAAATTTCAGAATTGCACCTTGCAATGCGGAGAAATTACTGTTTGTGCATTTACAATATTCATTGATTTTTGCCATTGAAAAACATCATGTTATTCATATACCAGAAATGTTTGAAGCTACTGACTGAATGAAAGGAGCTGGCATCTCACTCTCTTTGAATCTTCTTTATCATGCTAAGAGGAGCAG
The DNA here is from genome assembly GCF_046119375.1 of Phyllobates terribilis. Taxonomy (NCBI): domain Eukaryota; kingdom Metazoa; phylum Chordata; class Amphibia; order Anura; family Dendrobatidae; genus Phyllobates; species Phyllobates terribilis. Next base: position 32,778 of record NW_027367154.1, on the reverse strand, counting down.
GAAAAAGCAAAAAATTTCAGAATTGCACCTTGCAATGTGGAGAAATTACTGTTTGTGCATTTACAATATTCATTGATTTTTACCATTGAAAAACGTCCAGAAATGATTGAAGCTACTGACTGAATGAAAGTAGCTGGCATCTCACTCTCTTTGAATCTTCTTTATCATGCTAAGAGGAGCAGGAAAAAGCAAAAAATTTCAGAATTGCACCTTGCAATGCAGAGAAATTACTGTTTGTGCATTTACAATATTCATTGATTTTTGCCATTGAAAAACATCATGTTATTCATATACCAGAAATGTTTGAAGCTACTGACTGAATGAAAGGAGCTGGCATCTCACTCTCTTTGAATCTTCTTTATCATGCTAAGAGGAGCAGGAAAAAGCAAAAAATTTCAGAATTGCACCTTGCAATGTGGAGAAATTACTGTTTGTGCATTTACAATATTCATTGATTTTTACCATTGAAAAACGTCCAGAAATGATTGAAGCTACTGACTGAATGAAAGTAGCTGGCATCTCACTCTCTTTGAATCTTCTTTATCATGCTAAGAGGAGCAGGAAAAAGCAAAAAATTTCAGACTTGCACCTTGCAATGCGGAGAAATTACTGTTTGTGCATTTACAATATTCATTGATTTTTGCCATTGAAAAACATCATGTTATTCATATACCAGAAATGTTTGAAGCTACTGACTGAATGAAAGGAGCTGGCATCTCACTCTCTTTGAATCTTCTTTATCATGCTAAGAGGAGCAGGAAAAAGCAAAAAATTTCAGAATTGCACCTTGCAATGCGGAGAAATTACTGTTTGTGCATTTACAATATTCATTGATTTTTGCCATTAAAAAACGTCCAGAAATGATTGAAGCTACTGACTGAATGAAAGGAGCTGGCATCTCACTCTCTTTGAATCTTGTTTATCATGCTAAGAGGAGCAGGAAAAAGCAAAAAATTTCAGAATTGCACCTTGCAATGCGGAGAAATTACTGTTTGTGCATTTACAATATTCATTGATTTTTGCCATTGAAAAACGTCCAGAAATGATTGAAGCTACTGACTGAATGAAAGGAGCTGGCATCTCACTCTCTTTGAATCTTCTTTATCATGCTAAGAGGAGCAGGAAAAAGCAAAAAATTTCAGAATTGCACCTTGCAATGCGGAGAAATTACTGTTTGTGCATTTACAATATTCATTGATTTTTGCCATTGAAAAACATCATGTTATTCATATACCAGAAATGATTGAAGCTACTGACTGAATGAAAGGAGCTGGCATCTCACTCTCTTTGAATCTTCTTTATCATGCTAAGAGGAGCAGGAAAAAGCAAAAAATTTCAGAATTGCACCTTGCAATGCGGAGAAATTACTGTTTGTGCATTTACAATATTCATTGATTTTTGCCATTGAAAAACGGCCAGAAATGATTGAAGCTACTGACTGAATGAAAGGAACTGGCATCTCACTCTCTTTGAATCTTCTTTATCATGCTAAGAGGAGCAGGAAAAAGCAAAAAATTTCAGAATTGCACCTTGCAATGCGGAGAAATTACTGTTTGTGCATTTACAAAATTCATTGATTTTTGCCATTGAAAAACATCATGTTATTCATATACCAGAAATGTTTGAAGCTATCGACTGAATGAAAGGAGCTGACATCTCACTCTCTTTGAATCTTCTTTATCATGCTAAGAGGAGCAGGAAAAAGCAAAAAATTTCAGAATTGCACCTTGCAATGCGGAGAAATTACTGTTTGTGCATTTACAATATTCATTGATTTTTGCCATTGAAAAACGTCCAGAAATGATTGAAGCTACTGACTGAATGAAAGGAGCTGGCATCTCACTCTCTTTGAATCTTCTTTATCATGCTAAGAGGAGCAGGAAAAAGCAAAAAATTTCAGAATTGCACCTTGCAATGCGGAGAAATTACTGTTTGTGCATTTACAATATTCATTGATTTTTGCCATTGAAAAACGTCCAGAAATGATTATAGCTACTGACTGAATGAAAGGAGCTGGCATCTCACTCTCTTTGAATCTTCTTTATCATGCTAAGAGGAGCAGGAAAAAGCAAAAAATTTCAGAATTGCACCTTGCAATGCGGAGAAATTACTGTTTGTGCATTTACAATATTCATTGATTTTTGCCATTGAAAAACATCATGTTATTCATATACCAGAAATGATTGAAGCTACTGACTGAATGAAAGGAGCTGGCATCTCACTCTCTTTGAATCTTCTTTATCATGCTAAGAGGAGCAGGAAAAAGCAAAAAATTTCAGAATTGCGCCTTGCAATGAGGAGAAATTACTGTTTGTGCATTTACAATATTCATTGATTTTTGCCATTGAAAAACGTCCAGAAATGATTGAAGCTACTGACTGAATGAAAGGAACTGGCATCTCACTCTCTTTGAATCTTCTTTATCATGCTAAGAGGAGCAGGAAAAAGCAAAAAATTTCAGAATTGCACCTTGCAATGCGGAGAAATTACTGTTTGTGCATTTACAAAATTCATTGATTTTTGCCATTGAAAAACATCATGTTATTCATATACCAGAAATGTTTGAAGCTACTGACTGAATGAAAGGAGCTGACATCTCACTCTCTTTGAATCTTCTTTATCATGCTAAGAGGAGCAGGAAAAAGCAAAAAATTTCAGAATTGCACCTTGCAATGCGGAGAAATTACTGTTTGTGCATTTACAATATTCATTGATTTTTGCCATTGAAAAACGTCCAGAAATGATTGAAGCTACTGACTGAATGAAAGGAGCTGGCATCTCACTCTCTTTGAATCTTCTTTATCATGCTAAGAGGAGCAGGAAAAAGCAAAAAATTTCAGAATTGCACCTTGCAATGCGGAGAAATTACTGTTTGTGCATTTACAATATTCATTGATTTTTGCCATTGAAAAACATCATGTTATTCATATACCAGAAATGATTGAAGCTACTGACTGAATGAAAGGAGCTGGCATCTCACTCTCTTTGAATCTTCTTTATCATGCTAAGAGGAGCAGGAAAAAGCAAAAAATTTCAGAATTGCACCTTGCAATGTGGAGAAATTACTGTTTGTGCATTTACAATATTCATTGATTTTTACCATTGAAAAACGTCCAGAAATGATTGAAGCTACTGACTGAATGAAAGTAGCTGGCATCTCACTCTCTTTGAATCTTCTTTATCATGCTAAGAGGAGCAGGAAAAAGCAAAAAATTTCAGACTTGCACCTTGCAATGCGGAGAAATTACTGTTTGTGCATTTACAATATTCATTGATTTTTGCCATTGAAAAACATCATGTTATTCATATACCAGAAATGTTTGAAGCTACTGACTGAATGAAAGGAGCTGGCATCTCACTCTCTTTGAATCTTCTTTATCATGCTAAGAGGAGCAGGAAAAAGCAAAAAATTTCAGAATTGCACCTTGCAATGCGGAGAAATTACTGTTTGTGCATTTACAATATTCATTGATTTTTGCCATTGAAAAACGTCCAGAAATGATTGAAGCTACTGACTGAATGAAAGGAGCTGGCATCTCACTCTCTTTGAATCTTGTTTATCATGCTAAGAGGAGCAGGAAAAAGCAAAAAATTTCAGAATTGCACCTTGCAATGCGGAGAAATTACTGTTTGTGCATTTACAATATTCATTGATTTTTGCCATTGAAAAACGTCCAGAAATGATTGAAGCTACTGACTGAATGAAAGGAGCTGGCATCTCACTCTCTTTGAATCTTCTTTATCATGCTAAGAGGAGCAGGAAAAAGCAAAAAAATTCAGAATTGCACCTTGCAATGCGGAGAAATTACTGTTTGTGCATTTACAATATTCATTGATTTTTGCCATTGAAAAACATCATGTTATTCATATACCAGAAATGATTGAAGCTACTGACTGAATGAAAGGAGCTGGCATCTCACTCTCTTTGAATCTTCTTTATCATGCTAAGAGGAGCAGGAAAAAGCAAAAAATTTCAGAATTGCACCTTGCAATGCGGAGAAATTACTGTTTGTGCATTTACAATATTCATTGATTTTTGCCATTGAAAAACGTCCAGAAATGATTGAAGCTACTGACTGAATGAAAGGAACTGGCATCTCACTCTCTTTGAATCTTCTTTATCATGCTAAGAGGAGCAGGAAAAAGCAAAAAATTTCAGAATTGCACCTTGCAATGCGGAGAAATTACTGTTTGTGCATTTACAAAATTCATTGATTTTTGCCATTGAAAAACATCATGTTATTCATATACCAGAAATGTTTGAAGCTACTGACTGAATGAAAGGAGCTGACATCTCACTCTCTTTGAATCTTCTTTATCATGCTAAGAGGAGCAGGAAAAAGCAAAAAATTTCAGAATTGCACCTTGCAATGCGGAGAAATTACTGTTTGTGCATTTACAATATTCATTGATTTTTGCCATTGAAAAACGTCCAGAAATGATTGAAGCTACTGACTGAATGAAAGGAGCTGGCATCTCCCTCTCTTTGAATCTTGTTTATCATGCTAAGAGGAGCAGGAAAAAGCAAAAAATTTCAGAATTGCACCTTGCAATGCGGAGAAATTACTGTTTGTGCATTTACAATATTCATTGATTTTTGCCATTGAAAAACGTCCAGAAATGATTGAAGCTACTGACTGAATGAAAGGAGCTGGCATCTCACTCTCTTTGAATCTTCTTTATCATGCTAAGAGGAGCAGGAAAAAGCAAAAAAATTCAGAATTGCACCTTGCAATGCGGAGAAATTACTGTTTGTGCATTTACAATATTCATTGATTTTTGCCATTGAAAAACATCATGTTATTCATATACCAGAAATGATTGAAGCTACTGACTGAATGAAAGGAGCTGGCATCTCACTCTCTTTGAATCTTCTTTATCATGCTAAGAGGAGCAGGAAAAAGCAAAAAATTTCAGAATTGCACCTTGCAATGCGGAGAAATTACTGTTTGTGCATTTACAATATTCATTGATTTTTGCCATTGAAAAACGTCCAGAAATGATTGAAGCTACTGACTGAATGAAAGGAACTGGCATCTCACTCTCTTTGAATCTTCTTTATCATGCTAAGAGGAGCAGGAAAAAGCAAAAAATTTCAGAATTGCACCTTGCAATGCGGAGAAATTACTGTTTGTGCATTTACAAAATTCATTGATTTTTGCCATTGAAAAACATCATGTTATTCATATACCAGAAATGTTTGAAGCTACTGACTGAATGAAAGGAGCTGACATCTCACTCTCTTTGAATCTTCTTTATCATGCTAAGAGGAGCAGGAAAAAGCAAAAAATTTCAGAATTGCACCTTGCAATGCGGAGAAATTACTGTTTGTGCATTTACAATATTCATTGATTTTTGCCATTGAAAAACGTCCAGAAATGATTGAAGCTACTGACTGAATGAAAGGAGCTGGCATCTCACTCTCTTTGAATCTTCTTTATCATGCTAAGAGGAGCAGGAAAAAGCAAAAAATTTCAGAATTGCACCTTGCAATGCGGAGAAATTACTGTTTGTGCATTTACAATATTCATTGATTTTTGCCATTGAAAAACGTCCAGAAATGATTGAAGCTACTGACTGAATGAAAGGAGTTGGCATCTCACTCTCTTTGAATCTTCTTTATCATGCTAAGGGGAGCAGGAAAAAGCAAAAAATTTCAGAATTGCAACTTGCAATGCGGAGAAATTACTGTTTGTGCATTTACAATATTCATTGATTTTTGCCATTGAAAAACATCATGTTATTCATATACCAGAAATGATTGAAGCTACTGACTGAATGAAAGGAGCTGGCATCTCACTCTCTTTGAATCTTCTTTATCATGCTAAGAGGAGCAGGAAAAAGCAAAAAATTTCAGAATTGCACCTTGCAATGCGGAGAAATTACTGTTTGTGCATTTACAATATTCATTGATTTTTGCCATTGAAAAACGTCCAGAAATGATTGAAGCTACTGACTGAATGAAAGGAGCTGGCATCTCACTCTCTTTGAATCTTCTTTATCATGCTAAGAGGAGCAGGAAAAAGCAAAAAATTTCAGAATTGCACCTTGCAATGCGGAGAAATTACTGTTTGTGCTTTTACAATATTCATTGATTTTTGCCATTGAAAAACATCATATTATTCATATACCAGAAATGTTTGAAGCTACTGACTGAATGAAAGGAGCTGGCATCTCACTCTCTTTGAATCTTCTTTATCATGCTAAGAGGAGCAGGAAAAAGCAAAAAATTTCAGAATTGCACCTTGCAATGCGGAGAAATTACTGTTTGTGCATTTACAATATTCATTGATTTTTGCCATTGAAAAACGTCCAGAAATGATTGAAGCTACTGACTGAATGAAAGGAGCTGGCATCTCACTCTCTTTGAATCTTCTTTATCATGCTAAGAGGAGCAGGAAAAAGCAAAAAATTTCAGAATTGCACCTTGCAATGCGGAGAAATTACTGTTTGTGCATTTACAATATTCATTGATTTTTGCCATTGAAAAACGTCCAGAAATGATTGAAGCTACTGACTGAATGAAAGGAGCTGGCATCTCACTCTCTTTGAATCTTCTTTATCATGCTAAGAGGAGCAGGAAAAAGCAAAAAATTTCAGAATTGCACCTTGCAATGCGGAGAAATTACTGTTTGTGCATTTACAATATTCATTGATTTTTGCCATTGAAAAACATCATGTTATTCATATACCAGAAATGATTGAAGCTACTGACTGAATGAAAGGAGCTGGCATCTTACTCTCTTTGAATCTTCTTTGTCATGCTAAGAGGAGCAGGAAAAAGCAAAAAATTTCAGAATTGCACCTTGCAATGCGGAGAAATTACTGTTTGTGCATTTACAATATTCATTGATTTTTGCCATTGAAAAACGTCCAGAAATGATTGAAGCTACTGACTGAATGAAAGGAGCTGGCATCTCACTCTCTTTGAATCTTCTTTATCATGCTAAGAGGAGCAGGAAAAAGCAAAAAATTTCAGAATTGCACCTTGCAATGCGGAGAAATTACTGTTTGTGCATTTACAATATTCATTGATTTTTGCCATTGAAAAACGTCCAGAAATGATTGAAGCTACTGACTGAATGAAAGGAGCTGGCATCTCACTCTCTTTGAATCTTCTTTATCATGCTAAGAGGAGCAGGAAAAAGCAAAAAATTTCAGAATTGCACCTTGCAATGCGGAGAAATTACTGTTTGTGCATTTACAATATTCATTGATTTTTGCCATTGAAAAACATCATGTTATTCATATACCAGAAATGTTTGTAGCTACTGACTGAATGAAAGGAGCTGGCATCTCACTCTCTTTGAATCTTCTTTATCATGCTAAGAGGAGCAGGAAAAAGCAAAAAATTTCAGAATTGCACCTTGCAATGCGGAGAAATTACTGTTTGTGCATTTACAATATTCATTGATTTTTGCCATTGAAAAACGTCCAGAAATGATTGAAGCTACTGACTGAATGAAAGGAGCTGGCATCTCACTCTCTTTGAATCTTCTTTATCATGCTAAGAGGAGCAGGAAAAAGCAAAAAATTTCAGAATTGCACCTTGCAATGCGGAGAAATTACTGTTTGTGCATTTACAATATTCATTGATTTTTGCCATTGAAAAACGTCCAGAAATGATTGAAGCTACTGACTGAATGAAAGGAGCTGGCATCTCACTCTCTTTGAATCTTCTTTATCATGCTAAGAGGAGCAGGAAAAAGCAAAAAATTTCAGAATTGCACCTTGCAATGCGGAGAAATTACTCTTTGTGCATTTACAATATTCATTGATTTTTGCCATTGAAAAACATCATGTTATTCATATACCAGAAATGTTTGAAGCTACTGACTGAATGAAAGGAGCTGGCATCTCACTCTCTTTGAATCTTCTTTATCATGCTAAGAGGAGCAGGAAAAAGCAAAAAATTTCAGAATTGCACCTTGCAATGCGGAGAAATTACTGTTTGTGCATTTACAATATTCATTGATTTTTGCCATTGAAAAACATCATGTTATTCATATACCAGAAATGTTTGAAGCTACTGACTGAATGAAAGGAGCTGGCATCTCACTCTCTTTGAATCTTCTTTATCATGCTAAGAGGAGCAGGAAAAAGCAAAAAATTTCAGAATTGCACCTTGCAATGTGGAGAAATTACTGTTTGTGCATTTACAATATTCATTGATTTTTACCATTGAAAAACGTCCAGAAATGATTGAAGCTACTGACTGAATGAAAGTAGCTGGCATCTCACTCTCTTTGAATCTTCTTTATCATGCTAAGAGGAGCAGGAAAAAGCAAAAAATTTCAGACTTGCACCTTGCAATGCGGAGAAATTACTGTTTGTGCATTTACAATATTCATTGATTTTTGCCATTGAAAAACATCATGTTATTCATATACCAGAAATATTTGAAGCTACTGACTGAATGAAAGGAGCTGGCATCTCACTCTCTTTGAATCTTCTTTATCATGCTAAGAGGAGCAGGAAAAAGCAAAAAATTTCAGAATTGCACCTTGCAATGCGGAGAAATTACTGTTTGTGCATTTACAATATTCATTGATTTTTGCCATTGAAAAACGTCCAGAAATGATTGAAGCTACTGACTGAATGAAAGGAGCTGGCATCTCACTCTCTTTGAATCTTCTTTATCATGCTAAGAGGAGCAGGAAAAAGCAAAAAATTTCAGAATTGCACCTTGCAATGCGGAGAAATTACTGTTTGTGCATTTACAATATTCATTGATTTTTGCCATTGAAAAACGTCCAGAAATGATTGAAGCTACTGACTGAATGAAAGGAGCTGGCATCTCACTCTCTTTGAATCTTCTTTATCATGCTAAGAGGAGCAGGAAAAATCAAAAAATTTCAGAATTGCAACTTGCAATGCGGAGAAATTACTGTTTGTGCATTTACAATATTCATTGATTTTTGCCATTGAAAAACATCATGTTATTCATATACCAGAAATGATTGAAGCTACTGACTGAATGAAAGGAGCTGGCATCTCACTCTCTTTGAATCTTCTTTATCATGCTAAGAGGAGCAGGAAAAAGCAAAAAATTTCAGAATTGCACCTTGCAATGCGGAGAAATTACTGTTTGTGCATTTACAATATTCATTGATTTTTGCCATTGAAAAACGTCCAGAAATGATTGAAGCTACTGACTGAATGAAAGGAGCTGGCATCTCACTCTCTTTGAATCTTCTTTATCATGCTAAGAGGAGCAGGAAAAAGCAAAAAATTTCAGAATTGCACCTTGCAATGCGGAGAAATTACTGTTTGTGCTTTTACAATATTCATTGATTTTTGCCATTGAAAAACATCATATTATTCATATACCAGAAATGTTTGAAGCTACTGACTGAATGAAAGGAGCTGGCATCTCACTCTCTTTGAATCTTCTTTATCATGCTAAGAGGAGCAGGAAAAAGCAAAAAATTTCAGAATTGCACCTTGCAATGCGGAGAAATTACTGTTTGTGCATTTACAATATTCATTGATTTTTGCCATTGAAAAACGTCCAGAAATGATTGAAGCTACTGACTGAATGAAAGGAGCTGGCATCTCACTCTCTTTGAATCTTCTTTATCATGCTAAGAGGAGCAGGAAAAAGCAAAAAATTTCAGAATTGCACCTTGCAATGCGGAGAAATTACTGTTTGTGCATTTACAATATTCATTGATTTTTGCCATTGAAAAACGTCCAGAAATGATTGAAGCTACTGACTGAATGAAAGGAGCTGGCATCTCACTCTCTTTGAATCTTCTTTATCATGCTAAGAGGAGCAGGAAAAAGCAAAAAATTTCAGAATTGCACCTTGCAATGCGGAGAAATTACTGTTTGTGCATTTACAATATTCATTGATTTTTGCCATTGAAAAACATCATGTTATTCATATACCAGAAATGATTGAAGCTACTGACTGAATGAAAGGAGCTGGCATCTTACTCTCTTTGAATCTTCTTTGTCATGCTAAGAGGAGCAGGAAAAAGCAAAAAATTTCAGAATTGCACCTTGCAATGCGGAGAAATTACTGTTTGTGCATTTACAATATTCATTGATTTTTGCCATTGAAAAACGTCCAGAAATGATTGAAGCTACTGACTGAATGAAAGGAGCTGGCATCTCACTCTCTTTGAATCTTCTTTATCATGCTAAGAGGAGCAGGAAAAAGCAAAAAATTTCAGAATTGCACCTTGCAATGCGGAGAAATTACTGTTTGTGCATTTACAATATTCATTGATTTTTGCCATTGAAAAACGTCCAGAAATGATTGAAGCTACTGACTGAATGAAAGGAGCTGGCATCTCACTCTCTTTGAATCTTCTTTATCATGCTAAGAGGAGCAGGAAAAAGCAAAAAATTTCAGAATTGCACCTTGCAATGCGGAGAAATTACTGTTTGTGCATTTACAATATTCATTGATTTTTGCCATTGAAAAACATCATGTTATTCATATACCAGAAATGTTTGTAGCTACTGACTGAATGAAAGGAGCTGGCATCTCACTCTCTTTGAATCTTCTTTATCATGCTAAGAGGAGCAGGAAAAAGCAAAAAATTTCAGAATTGCACCTTGCAATGCGGAGAAATTACTGTTTGTGCATTTACAATATTCATTGATTTTTGCCATTGAAAAACGTCCAGAAATGATTGAAGCTACTGACTGAATGAAAGGAGCTGGCATCTCACTCTCTTTGAATCTTCTTTATCATGCTAAGAGGAGCAGGAAAAAGCAAAAAATTTCAGAATTGCACCTTGCAATGCGGAGAAATTACTGTTTGTGCATTTACAATATTCATTGATTTTTGCCATTGAAAAACGTCCAGAAATGATTGAAGCTACTGACTGAATGAAAGGAGCTGGCATCTCACTCTCTTTGAATCTTCTTTATCATGCTAAGAGGAGCAGGAAAAAGCAAAAAATTTCAGAATTGCACCTTGCAATGCGGAGAAATTACTCTTTGTGCATTTACAATATTCATTGATTTTTGCCATTGAAAAACATCATGTTATTCATATACCAGAAATGTTTGAAGCTACTGACTGAATGAAAGGAGCTGGCATCTCACTCTCTTTGAATCTTCTTTATCATGCTAAGAGGAGCAGGAAAAAGCAAAAAATTTCAGAATTGCACCTTGCAATGCGGAGAAATTACTGTTTGTGCATTTACAATATTCATTGATTTTTGCCATTGAAAAACATCATGTTATTCATATACCAGAAATGTTTGAAGCTACTGACTGAATGAAAGGAGCTGGCATCTCACTCTCTTTGAATCTTCTTTATCATGCTAAGAGGAGCAGGAAAAAGCAAAAAATTTCAGAATTGCACCTTGCAATGTGGAGAAATTACTGTTTGTGCATTTACAATATTCATTGATTTTTACCATTGAAAAACGTCCAGAAATGATTGAAGCTACTGACTGAATGAAAGTAGCTGGCATCTCACTCTCTTTGAATCTTCTTTATCATGCTAAGAGGAGCAGGAAAAAGCAAAAAATTTCAGACTTGCACCTTGCAATGCGGAGAAATTACTGTTTGTGCATTTACAATATTCATTGATTTTTGCCATTGAAAAACATCATGTTATTCATATACCAGAAATATTTGAAGCTACTGACTGAATGAAAGGAGCTGGCATCTCACTCTCTTTGAATCTTCTTTATCATGCTAAGAGGAGCAGGAAAAAGCAAAAAATTTCAGAATTGCACCTTGCAATGCGGAGAAATTACTGTTTGTGCATTTACAATATTCATTGATTTTTGCCATTGAAAAACGTCCAGAAATGATTGAAGCTACTGACTGAATGAAAGGAGCTGGCATCTCACTCTCTTTGAATCTTCTTTATCATGCTAAGAGGAGCAGGAAAAAGCAAAAAATTTCAGAATTGCACCTTGCAATGCGGAGAAATTACTGTTTGTGCATTTACAATATTCATTGATTTTTGCCATTGAAAAACGTCCAGAAATGATTGAAGCTACTGACTGAATGAAAGGAGCTGGCATCTCACTCTCTTTGAATCTTCTTTATCATGCTAAGAGGAGCAGGAAAAATCAAAAAATTTCAGAATTGCACCTTGCAATGCGGAGAAATTACTGTTTGTGCATTTACAATATTCAATGATTTTTGCCATTGAAAAACATGTTATTCATATACCAGAAATGTTTGAAGCTACTGACTGAATGAAAGGAGCTGGCACCTCACTCTCTTTGAATCTTCTTTATCATGCTAAGAGGAGCGGGAAAAAGCAAAAAATTTCAGAATTGCACCTTGCAATGCGGAGAAATTACTGTTTGTGCATTTACAATATTCATTGATTTTTGCCATTGAAAAACATCCAGAAATGATTGAAGGTACTGACTGAATGAAAGGAGCTGGCATCTCACTCTCTTTGAATCTTCTTTATCATGCTAAGAGGAGCAGGAAAAAGCAAAAAATTTCAGAATTGCACCTTGCAATGCGGAGAAATTACTGTTTGTGCATTTACAATATTCATTGATTTTTGCCATTGAAAAACGTCCAGAAATGATTGAAGCTACTGACTGAATGAAAGGAGCTGGCATCTCACTCTCTTTGAATCTTCTTTATCATGCTAAGAGGAGCAGGAAAGAGCCAAAAATTTCAGAATTGCACCTTGCAATGCGGAGAAATTACAGTTTGTGCATTTACAATATTCATTGATTTTTGCCATTGAAAAACATCCAGAAATGATTGAAGCTACTGACTGAATGAAAGGAGCTGGCATCTCACTCTCTTTGAATATTCGTTATCATGCTAAGAGGAGCAGGAAAAAGCAAAAAATTTCAGAATTGCACCTTGCAATGCGGAGAAATTACTGTTTGTGCATTTACAATATTCATTGATTTTTGCCATTGAAAAACATCATGTTATTCATATACCAGAAATGTTTGAAGCTACTGACTGAATGAAAGGAGCTGGCATCTCACTCTCTTTGAATCTTCTTTATCATGCTAAGAGGAGCAGGAAAAAGCAAAAAATTTCAGAATTGCACCTTGCAATGCGGAGAAATTACTGTTTGTGCATTTACAATATTCATTGATTTTTGCCATTGAAAAACATCATGTTATTCATATACCAGAAATGTTTGAAGCTTCTGACTGAATGAAAGGAGCTGGCATCTCACTCTCTTTGAATCTTCTTTATCATGCTAAGAGGAGCAGGAAAAAGCAAAAAATTTCAGAATTGCACCTTGCAATGTGGAGAAATTACTGTTTGTGCATTTACAATATTCATTGATTTTTACCATTGAAAAACGTCCAGAAATGATTGAAGCTACTGACTGAATGAAAGTAGCTGGCATCTCACTCTCTTTGAATCTTCTTTATCATGCTAAGAGGAGCAGGAAAAAGCAAAAAATTTCAGAATTGCACCTTGCAATGCAGAGAAATTACTGTTTGTGCATTTACAATATTTATTGATTTTTGCCATTGAAAAACATCATGTTATTCATATACCAGAAATGTTTGAAGCTACTGACTGAATGAAAGGAGCTGGCATCTCACTCTCTTTGAATCTTCTTTATCATGCTAAGAGGAGCAGGAAAAAGCAAAAAATTTCAGAATTGCACCTTGCAATGTGGAGAAATTACTGTTTGTGCATTTACAATATTCATTGATTTTTACCATTGAAAAACGTCCAGAAATGATTGAAGCTACTGACTGAATGAAAGTAGCTGGCATCTCACTCTCTTTGAATCTTCTTTATCATGCTAAGAGGAGCAGGAAAAAGCAAAAAATTTCAGACTTGCACCTTGCAATGCGGAGAAATTACTGTTTGTGCATTTACAATATTCATTGATTTTTGCCATTGAAAAACATCATGTTATTCATATACCAGAAATGTTTGAAGCTACTGACTGAATGAAAGGAGCTGGCATCTCACTCTCTTTGAATCTTCTTTATCATGCTAAGAGGAGCAGGAAAAAGCAAAAAATTTCAGAATTGCACCTTGCAATGCGGAGAAATTACTGTTTGTGCATTTACAATATTCATTGATTTTTGCCATTGAAAAACGTCCAGAAATGATTGAAGCTACTGACTGAATGAAAGGAGCTGGCATCTCACTCTCTTTGAATCTTGTTTATCATGCTAAGAGGAGCAGGAAAAAGCAAAAAATTTCAGAATTGCACCTTGCAATGCGGAGAAATTACTGTTTGTGCATTTACAATATTCATTGATTTTTGCCATTGAAAAACGTCCAGAAATGATTGAAGCTACTGACTGAATGAAAGGAGCTGGCATCTCACTCTCTTTGAATCTTCTTTATCATGCTAAGAGGAGCAGGAAAAAGCAAAAAATTTCAGAATTGCACCTTGCAATGCGGAGAAATTACTGTTTGTGCATTTACAATATTCATTGATTTTTGCCATTGAAAAACATCATGTTATTCATATACCAGAAATGATTGAAGCTACTGACTGAATGAAAGGAGCTGGCATCTCACTCTCTTTGAATCTTCTTTATCATGCTAAGAGGAGCAGGAAAAAGCAAAAAATTTCAGAATTGCACCTTGCAATGCGGAGAAATTACTGTTTGTGCATTTACAATATTCATTGATTTTTGCCATTGAAAAACGTCCAGAAATGATTGAAGCTACTGACTGAATGAAAGGAACTGGCATCTCACTCTCTTTGAATCTTCTTTATCATGCTAAGAGGAGCAGGAAAAAGCAAAAAATTTCAGAATTGCACCTTGCAATGCGGAGAAATTACTGTTTGTGCATTTACAATATTCATTGATTTTTGCCATTGAAAAACATCATGTTATTCATATACCAGAAATGATTGAAGCTACTGACTGAATGAAAGGAGCTGGCATCTCACTCTCTTTGAATCTTCTTTATCATGCTAAGAGGAGCAGGAAAAAGCAAAAAATTTCAGAATTGCACCTTGCAATGCGGAGAAATTACTGTTTGTGCATTTACAATATTCATTGATTTTTGCCATTGAAAAACGTCCAGAAATGATTGAAGCTACTGACTGAATGAAAGGAACTGGCATCTCACTCTCTTTGAATCTTCTTTATCATGCTAAGAGGAGCAGGAAAAAGCAAAAAATTTCAGAATTGCACCTTGCAATGCGGAGAAATTACTGTTTGTGCATTTACAAAATTCATTGATTTTTGCCATTGAAAAACATCATGTTATTCATATACCAGAAATGTTTGAAGCTACTGACTGAATGAAAGGAGCTGACATCTCACTCTCTTTGAATCTTCTTTATCATGCTAAGAGGAGCAGGAAAAAGCAAAAAATTTCAGAATTGCACCTTGCAATGCGGAGAAATTACTCTTTGTGCATTTACAATATTCATTGATTTTTGCCATTGAAAAACGTCCAGAAATGATTGAAGCTACTGACTGAATGAAAGGAGCTGGCATCTCACTCTCTTTGAATCTTCTTTATCATGCTAAGAGGAGCAGGAAAAAGCAAAAAATTTCAGAATTGCACCTTGCAATGCGGAGAAATTACTGTTTGTGCATTTACAATATTCATTGATTTTTGCCATTGAAAAACATCATGTTATTCATATACCAGAAATGATTGAAGCTACTGACTGAATGAAAGGAGCTGGCATCTCACTCTCTTTGAATCTTCTTTATCATGCTAAGAGGAGCAGGAAAAAGCAAAAAATTTCAGAATTGCACCTTGCAATGTGGAGAAATTACTGTTTGTGCAATTACAATATTCATTGATTTTTACCATTGAAAAACGTCCAGAAATGATTGAAGCTACTGACTGAATGAAAGTAGCTGGCATCTCACTCTCTTTGAATCTTCTTTATCATGCTAAGAGGAGCAGGAAAAAGCAAAAAATTTCAGACTTGCACCTTGCAATGCGGAGAAATTACTGTTTGTGCATTTACAATATTCATTGATTTTTGCCATTGAAAAACATCATGTTATTCATATACCAGAAATGTTTGAAGCTACTGACTGAATGAAAGGAGCTGGCATCTCACTCTCTTTGAATCTTCTTTATCATGCTAAGAGGAGCAGGAAAAAGCAAAAAATTTCAGAATTGCACCTTGCAATGCGGAGAAATTACTGTTTGTGCATTTACAATATTCATTGATTTTTGCCATTGAAAAACGTCCAGAAATGATTGAAGCTACTGACTGAATGAAAGGAGCTGGCATCTCACTCTCTTTGAATCTTGTTTATCATGCTAAGAGGAGCAGGAAAAAGCAAAAAATTTCAGAATTGCACCTTGCAATGCGGAGAAATTACTGTTTGTGCATTTACAATATTCATTGATTTTTGCCATTGAAAAACGTCCAGAAATGATTGAAGCTACTGACTGAATGAAAGTAGCTGGCATCTCACTCTCTTTGAATCTTCTTTATCATGCTAAGAGGAGCAGGAAAAAGCAAAAAATTTCAGAATTGCACCTTGCAATGCAGAGAAATTACTGTTTGTGCATTTACAATATTCATTGATTTTTGCAATTGAAAAACATCATGTTATTCATATACCAGAAATGTTTGAAGCTACTGACTGAATGAAAGGAGCTGGCATCTCACTCTCTTTGAATCTTCTTTATCATGCTAAGAGGAGCAGGAAAAAGCAAAAAATTTCAGAATTGCACCTTGCAATGTGGAGAAATTACTGTTTGTGCATTTACAATATTCATTGATTTTTACCATTGAAAAACGTCCAGAAATGATTGAAGCTACTGACTGAATGAAAGTAGCTGGCATCTCACTCTCTTTGAATCTTCTTTATCATGCTAAGAGGAGCAGGAAAAAGCAAAAAATTTCAGACTTGCACCTTGCAATGCGGAGAAATTACTGTTTGTGCATTTACAATATTCATTGATTTTTGCCATTGAAAAACATCATGTTATTCATATACCAGAAATGTTTGAAGCTACTGACTGAATGAAAGGAGCTGGCATCTCACTCTCTTTGAATCTTCTTTATCATGCTAAGAGGAGCAGGAAAAAGCAAAAAATTTCAGAATTGCACCTTGCAATGCGGAGAAATTACTGTTTGTGCATTTACAATATTCATTGATTTTTGCCATTGAAAAACGTCCAGAAATGATTGAAGCTACTGACTGAATGAAAGGAGCTGGCATCTCACTCTCTTTGAATCTTGTTTATCATGCTAAGAGGAGCAGGAAAAAGCAAAAAATTTCAGAATTGCACCTTGCAATGCGGAGAAATTACTGTTTGTGCATTTACAATATTCATTGATTTTTGCCATTGAAAAACGTCCAGAAATGATTGAAGCTACTGACTGAATGAAAGGAGCTGGCATCTCACTCTCTTTGAATCTTCTTTATCATGCTAAGAGGAGCAGGAAAAAGCAAAAAATTTCAGAATTGCACCTTGCAATGCGGAGAAATTACTGTTTGTGCATTTACAATATTCATTGATTTTTGCCATTGAAAAACATCATGTTATTCATATACCAGAAATGATTGAAGCTACTGACTGAATGAAAGGAGCTGGCATCTCACTCTCTTTGAATCTTCTTTATCATGCTAAGAGGAGCAGGAAAAAGCAAAAAATTTCAGAATTGCACCTTGCAATGCGGAGAAATTACTGTTTGTGCATTTACAATATTCATTGATTTTTGCCATTGAAAAACGTCCAGAAATGATTGAAGCTACTGACTGAATGAAAGGAACTGGCATCTCACTCTCTTTGAATCTTCTTTATCATGCTAAGAGGAGCAGGAAAAAGCAAAAAATTTCAGAATTGCACCTTGCAATGCGGAGAAATTACTGTTTGTGCATTTACAATATTCATTGATTTTTGCCATTGAAAAACATCATGTTATTCATATACCAGAAATGATTGAAGCTACTGACTGAATGAAAGGAGCTGGCATCTCACTCTCTTTGAATCTTCTTTATCATGCTAAGAGGAGCAGGAAAAAGCAAAAAATTTCAGAATTGCACCTTGCAATGCGGAGAAATTACTGTTTGTGCATTTACAATATTCATTGATTTTTGCCATTGAAAAACGTCCAGAAATGATTGAAGCTACTGACTGAATGAAAGGAACTGGCATCTCACTCTCTTTGAATCTTCTTTATCATGCTAAGAGGAGCAGGAAAAAGCAAAAAATTTCAGAATTGCACCTTGCAATGCGGAGAAATTACTGTTTGTGCATTTACAAAATTCATTGATTTTTGCCATTGAAAAACATCATGTTATTCATATACCAGAAATGTTTGAAGCTACTGACTGAATGAAAGGAGCTGACATCTCACTCTCTTTGAATCTTCTTTATCATGCTAAGAGGAGCAGGAAAAAGCAAAAAATTTCAGAATTGCACCTTGCAATGCGGAGAAATTACTCTTTGTGCATTTACAATATTCATTGATTTTTGCCATTGAAAAACGTCCAGAAATGATTGAAGCTACTGACTGAATGAAAGGAGCTGGCATCTCACTCTCTTTGAATCTTCTTTATCATGCTAAGAGGAGCAGGAAAAAGCAAAAAATTTCAGAATTGCACCTTGCAATGCGGAGAAATTACTGTTTGTGCATTTACAATATTCATTGATTTTTGCCATTGAAAAACATCATGTTATTCATATACCAGAAATGATTGAAGCTACTGACTGAATGAAAGGAGCTGGCATCTCACTCTCTTTGAATCTTCTTTATCATGCTAAGAGGAGCAGGAAAAAGCAAAAAATTTCAGAATTGCACCTTGCAATGTGGAGAAATTACTGTTTGTGCAATTACAATATTCATTGATTTTTACCATTGAAAAACGTCCAGAAATGATTGAAGCTACTGACTGAATGAAAGTAGCTGGCATCTCACTCTCTTTGAATCTTCTTTATCATGCTAAGAGGAGCAGGAAAAAGCAAAAAATTTCAGACTTGCACCTTGCAATGCGGAGAAATTACTGTTTGTGCATTTACAATATTCATTGATTTTTGCCATTGAAAAACATCATGTTATTCATATACCAGAAATGTTTGAAGCTACTGACTGAATGAAAGGAGCTGGCATCTCACTCTCTTTGAATCTTCTTTATCATGCTAAGAGGAGCAGGAAAAAGCAAAAAATTTCAGAATTGCACCTTGCAATGCGGAGAAATTACTGTTTGTGCATTTACAATATTCATTGATTTTTGCCATTGAAAAACGTCCAGAAATGATTGAAGCTACTGACTGAATGAAAGGAGCTGGCATCTCACTCTCTTTGAATCTTGTTTATCATGCTAAGAGGAGCAGGAAAAAGCAAAAAATTTCAGAATTGCACCTTGCAATGCGGAGAAATTACTGTTTGTGCATTTACAATATTCATTGATTTTTGCCATTGAAAAACGTCCAGAAATGATTGAAGCTACTGACTGAATGAAAGTAGCTGGCATCTCACTCTCTTTGAATCTTCTTTATCATGCTAAGAGGAGCAGGAAAAAGCAAAAAATTTCAGAATTGCACCTTGCAATGCAGAGAAATTACTGTTTGTGCATTTACAATATTCATTGATTTTTGCAATTGAAAAACATCATGTTATTCATATACCAGAAATGTTTGAAGCTACTGACTGAATGAAAGGAGCTGGCATCTCACTCTCTTTGAATCTTCTTTATCATGCTAAGAGGAGCAGGAAAAAGCAAAAAATTTCAGAATTGCACCTTGCAATGTGGAGAAATTACTGTTTGTGCATTTACAATATTCATTGATTTTTACCATTGAAAAACGTCCAGAAATGATTGAAGCTACTGACTGAATGAAAGTAGCTGGCATCTCACTCTCTTTGAATCTTCTTTATCATGCTAAGAGGAGCAGGAAAAAGCAAAAAATTTCAGACTTGCACCTTGCAATGCGGAGAAATTACTGTTTGTGCATTTACAATATTCATTGATTTTTGCCATTGAAAAACATCATGTTATTCATATACCAGAAATGTTTGAAGCTACTGACTGAATGAAAGGAGCTGGCATCTCACTCTCTTTGAATCTTCTTTATCATGCTAAGAGGAGCAGGAAAAAGCAAAAAATTTCAGAATTGCACCTTGCAATGCGGAGAAATTACTGTTTGTGCATTTACAATATTCATTGATTTTTGCCATTGAAAAACGTCCAGAAATGATTGAAGCTACTGACTGAATGAAAGGAGCTGGCATCTCACTCTCTTTGAATCTTGTTTATCATGCTAAGAGGAGCAGGAAAAAGCAAAAAATTTCAGAATTGCACCTTGCAATGCGGAGAAATTACTGTTTGTGCATTTACAATATTCATTGATTTTTGCCATTGAAAAACGTCCAGAAATGATTGAAGCTACTGACTGAATGAAAGGAGCTGGCATCTCACTCTCTTTGAATCTTCTTTATCATGCTAAGAGGAGCAGGAAAAAGCAAAAAATTTCAGAATTGCACCTTGCAATGCGGAGAAATTACTGTTTGTGCATTTACAATATTCATTGATTTTTGCCATTGAAAAACATCATGTTATTCATATACCAGAAATGATTGAAGCTACTGACTGAATGAAAGGAGCTGGCATCTCACTCTCTTTGAATCTTCTTTATCATGCTAAGAGGAGCAGGAAAAAGCAAAAAATTTCAGAATTGCACCTTGCAATGCGGAGAAATTACTGTTTGTGCATTTACAATATTCATTGATTTTTGCCATTGAAAAACGTCCAGAAATGATTGAAGCTACTGACTGAATGAAAGGAACTGGCATCTCACTCTCTTTGAATCTTCTTTATCATGCTAAGAGGAGCAGGAAAAAGCAAAAAATTTCAGAATTGCACCTTGCAATGCGGAGAAATTACTGTTTGTGCATTTACAATATTCATTGATTTTTGCCATTGAAAAACATCATGTTATTCATATACCAGAAATGATTGAAGCTACTGACTGAATGAAAGGAGCTGGCATCTCACTCTCTTTGAATCTTCTTTATCATGCTAAGAGGAGCAGGAAAAAGCAAAAAATTTCAGAATTGCACCTTGCAATGCGGAGAAATTACTGTTTGTGCATTTACAATATTCATTGATTTTTGCCATTGAAAAACGTCCAGAAATGATTGAAGCTACTGACTGAATGAAAGGAACTGGCATCTCACTCTCTTTGAATCTTCTTTATCATGCTAAGAGGAGCAGGAAAAAGCAAAAAATTTCAGAATTGCACCTTGCAATGCGGAGAAATTACTGTTTGTGCATTTACAAAATTCATTGATTTTTGCCATTGAAAAACATCATGTTATTCATATACCAGAAATGTTTGAAGCTACTGACTGAATGAAAGGAGCTGACATCTCACTCTCTTTGAATCTTCTTTATCATGCTAAGAGGAGCAGGAAAAAGCAAAAAATTTCAGAATTGCACCTTGCAATGCGGAGAAATTACTGTTTGTGCATTTACAATATTCATTGATTTTTGCCATTGAAAAACGTCCAGAAATGATTGAAGCTACTGACTGAATGAAAGGAGCTGGCATCTCACTCTCTTTGAATCTTCTTTATCATGCTAAGAGGAGCAGGAAAAAGCAAAAAATTTCAGAATTGCACCTTGCAATGCGGAGAAATTACTGTTTGTGCATTTACAATATTCATTGATTTTTGCCATTGAAAAACATCATGTTATTCATATACCAGAAATGATTGAAGCTACTGACTGAATGAAAGGAGCTGGCATCTCACTCTCTTTGAATCTTCTTTATCATGCTAAGAGGAGCAGGAAAAAGCAAAAAATTTCAGAATTGCACCTTGCAATGTGGAGAAATTACTGTTTGTGCAATTACAATATTCATTGATTTTTACCATTGAAAAACGTCCAGAAATGATTGAAGCTACTGACTGAATGAAAGTAGCTGGCATCTCACTCTCTTTGAATCTTCTTTATCATGCTAAGAGGAGCAGGAAAAAGCAAAAAATTTCAGACTTGCACCTTGCAATGCGGAGAAATTACTGTTTGTGCATTTACAATATTCATTGATTTTTGCCATTGAAAAACATCATGTTATTCATATACCAGAAATGTTTGAAGCTACTGACTGAATGAAAGGAGCTGGCATCTCACTCTCTTTGAATCTTCTTTATCATGCTAAGAGGAGCAGGAAAAAGCAAAAAATTTCAGAATTGCACCTTGCAATGCGGAGAAATTACTGTTTGTGCATTTACAATATTCATTGATTTTTGCCATTGAAAAACGTCCAGAAATGATTGAAGCTACTGACTGAATGAAAGGAGCTGGCATCTCACTCTCTTTGAATCTTGTTTATCATGCTAAGAGGAGCAGGAAAAAGCAAAAAATTTCAGAATTGCACCTTGCAATGCGGAGAAATTACTGTTTGTGCATTTACAATATTCATTGATTTTTGCCATTGAAAAACGTCCAGAAATGATTGAAGCTACTGACTGAATGAAAGGAGCTGGCATCTCACTCTCTTTGAATCTTCTTTATCATGCTAAGAGGAGCAGGAAAAAGCAAAAAATTTCAGAATTGCACCTTGCAATGCGGAGAAATTACTGTTTGTGCATTTACAATATTCATTGATTTTTGCCATTGAAAAACGTCCAGAAATGATTGAAGCTACTGACTGAATGAAAGGAGCTGGCATCTCACTCTCTTTGAATCTTCTTTATCATGCTAAGAGGAGCAGGAAAAAGCAAAAAATTTCAGAATTGCACCTTGCAATGCGGAGAAATTACTGTTTGTGCATTTACAATATTCATTAATTTTTGCCATTGAAAAACATCATGTTATTCATATCCCAGAAATGTTTGAAGCTACTGACTGAATGAAAGAAGCTGGCATCTCACTCTCTTTGAATCTTCTTTATCATGCTAAGAGGAGCAGGAAAAAGCAAAAAATTTCAGAATTGCACCTTGCAATGCGGAGAAATTACTGTTTGTGCATTTACAATATTCATTGATTTTTGCCATTGAAAAACGTCCAGAAATGATTGAAGCTACTGACTGAATGAAAGGAGCTGGCATCTCACTCTCTTTGAATCTTCTTTATCATGCTAAGAGGAGCAGGAAAAAGCAAAAAATTTCAGAATTGCACCTTGCAATGCGGAGAAATTACTGTTTGTGCTTTTACAATATTCATTGATTTTTGCCATTGAAAAACATCATGTTATTCATATACCAGAAATGTTTGAAGCTACTGACTGAATGAAAGGAGCTGGCATCTTACTCTCTTTGAATCTTCTTTATCATGCTAAGAGGAGCAGGAAAAAGCAAAAAATTTCAGAATTGCACCTTGCAATGCGGAGAAATTACTGTTTGTGCATTTACAATATTCATTGATTTTTGCCATTGAAAAATGTCCAGAAATGATTGAAGCTGCTGACTGAATGAAAGGAGCTGGCATCTCACTCTCTTTGAATCTTCTTTATCATGCTAAGAGGAGCAGGAAAAAGCAAAAAATTTCAGAATTGCACCTTGCAATGCGGAGAAATTACTGTTTGTGCATTTACAATATTCATTGATTTTTGCCATTGAAAAACATCATGTTATTCATATACCAGAAATGATTGAAGCTACTGACTGAATGAAAGGAGCTGGCATCTCACTCTCTTTGAATCTTCTTTATCATGCTAAGAGGAGCAGGAAAAAGCAAAAAATTTCAGAATTGCACCTTGCAATGCGGAGAAATTACTGTTTGTGCATTTACAATATTCATTGATTTTTGCCATTGAAAAACGTCCAGAAATGATTGAAGCTACTGACTGAATGAAAGGAGCTGGCATCTCACTCTCTTTGAATCTTCTTTATCATGCTAAGAGGAGCAGGAAAAAGCAAAAAATTTCAGAATTGCACCTTGCAATGCGGAGAAATTACTGTTTGTGCATTTACAATATTCATTGATTTTTGCCATTGAAAAACGTCCAGAAATGATTGAAGCTACTGACTGAATGAAAGGAGCTGGCATCTCACTCTCTTTGAATCTTCTTTATCATGCTAAGAGGAGCAGGAAAAAGCCAAAAATTTCAGAATTGCACCTTGCAATGCGGAGAAATTACTGTTTGTGCATTTACAATATTCATTGATTTTTGCCATTGAAAAACATCATGTTATTCATATACCAGAAATGTTTGAAGCTACTGACTGAATGAAAGGAGCTGGCATCTCACTCTCTTTGAATCTTCTTTATCATGCTAAGAGGAGCAGGAAAAAGCAAAAAATTTCAGAATTGCACCTTGCAATGCGGAGAAATTACTGTTTGTGCATTTACAATATTCATTGATTTTTGCCATTGAAAAACGTCCAGAAATGAATGAAGCTACTGACTGAATGAAAGGAGCTGGCATCTCACTCTCTTTGAATCTTCTTTATCATGCTAAGAGGAGCAGGAAAAAGCAAAAAATTTCAGAATTGCACCTTGCAATGCGGAGAAATTACTGTTTGTGCATTTACAATATTCATTGATTTTTGCCATTGAAAAACATCATGTTATTCATATACCAGAAATGATTGAAGCTACTGACTGAATGAAAGGAGCTGGCATCTCGCTCTCTTTGAATCTTCTTTATCATGCTAAGAGGAGCAGGAAAAAGCAAAAAATTTCAGAATTGCACCTTGCAATGCGGAGAAATTACTGTTTGTGCATTTACAATATTCATTGATTTTTGCCATTGAAAAACGTCCAGAAATGATTGAAGCTACTGACTGAATGAAAGGAGCTGGCATCTCACTCTCTTTGAATCTTCTTTATCATGCTAAGAGGAGCAGGAAAAAGCAAAAAATTTCAGAATTGCACCTTGCAATGTGGAGAAATTACTGTTTGTGCATTTACAATATTCATTGATTTTTGCCATTGAAAAACATCATGTTATTCATATACCAGAAATGATTGAAGCTACTGACTGAATGAAAGGAGCTGGCATCTCACTCTCTTTGAATCTTCTTTATCATGCTAAGAGGAGCAGGAAAAAGCAAAAAATTTCAGAATTGCACCTTGCAATGCGGAGAAATTACTGTTTGTGCATTTACAATATTCATTGATTTTTGCCATTGAAAAACGTCCAGAAATGATTGAAGCTACTGACTGAATGAAAGGAGCTGGCATCTCACTCTCTTTGAATCTTCTTTATCATGCTAAGAGGAGCAGGAAAAAGCAAAAAATTTCAGAATTGCACCTTGCAATGCGGAGAAATTACTGTTTGTGCTTTTACAATATTCATTGATTTTTGCCATTGAAAAACATCATGTTATTCATATACCAGAAATGTTTGAAGCTACTGACTGAATGAAAGGAGCTGGCATCTCACTCTCTTTGAATCTTCTTTATCATGCTAAGAGGAGCAGGAAAAAGCAAAAAATTTCAGAATTGCACCTTGCAATGCGGAGAAATTACTGTTTGTGCATTTACAATATTCATTGATTTTTGCCATTGAAAAACGTCCAGAAATGATTGAAGCTACTGACTGAATGAAAGGAGCTGGCATCTCACTCTCTTTGAATCTTCTTTATCATGCTAAGAGGAGCAGGAAAAAGCAAAAAATTTCAGAATTGCACCTTGCAATGCGGAGAAATTACTGTTTGTGCATTTACAATATTCATTGATTTTTGCCATTGAAAAACGTCCAGAAATGATTGAAGCTACTGACTGAATGAAAGGAGCTGGCATCTCACTCTCTTTGAATCTTCTTTATCATGCTAAGAGGAGCAGGAAAAAGCAAAAAATTTCAGAATTGCAACTTGCAATGCGGAGAAATTACTGTTTGTGCATTTACAATATTCATTGATTTTTGCCATTGAAAAACATCATGTTATTCATATACCAGAAATGATTGAAGCTACTGACTGAATGAAAGGAGCTGGCATCTCACTCTCTTTGAATCTTCTTTATCATGCTAAGAGGAGCAGGAAAAAGCAAAAAATTTCAAAATTGCACCTTGCAATGCGGAGAAATTACTGTTTGTGCATTTACAATATTCATTGATTTTTGCCATTGAAAAACGTCCAGAAATGATTGAAGCTACTGACTGAATGAAAGGAGCTGGCATCTCACTCTCTTTGAATCTTCTTTATCATGCTAAGAGGAGCAGGAAAAAGCAAAAAATTTCAGAATTGCACCTTGCAATGCGGAGAAATTACTGTTTGTGCATTTACAATATTCATTGATTTTTGCCATTGAAAAACGTCCAGAAATGATTGAAGCTACTGACTGAATGAAAGGAGCTGGCATCTCACTCTCTTTGAATCTTCTTTATCATGCTAAGAGGAGCAGGAAAAAGCAAAAAATTTCAGAATTGCACCTTGCAATGCGGAGAAATTACTGTTTGTGCATTTACAATATTCATTAATTTTTGCCATTGAAAAACATCATGTTATTCATATCCCAGAAATGTTTGAAGCTACTGACTGAATGAAAGAAGCTGGCATCTCACTCTCTTTGAATCTTCTTTATCATGCTAAGAGGAGCAGGAAAAGCAAAAAATTTCAGAATTGCACCTTGCAATGCGGAGAAATTACTGTTTGTGCATTTACAATATTCATTGATTTTTGCCATTGAAAAACGTCCAGAAATGATTGAAGCTACTGACTGAATGAAAGGAGCTGGCATCTCACTCTCTTTGAATCTTCTTTATCATGCTAAGAGGAGCAGGAAAAAGCAAAAAATTTCAGAATTGCACCTTGCAATGCGGAGAAATTACTGTTTGTGCATTTACAATATTCATTGATTTTTGCCATTGAAAAACATCATGTTATTCATATACCAGAAATGTTGAAGCTACTGACTGAATGAAAGGAGCTGGCATCTCACTCTCTTTGAATCTTCTTTATCATGCTAAGAGGAGCAGGAAAAAGCAAAAAATTTCAGAATTGCACCTTGCAATGCGGAGAAATTACTGTTTGTGCATTTACAATATTCATTGATTTTTGCCATTGAAAACGTCCAGAAATGATTGAAGCTACTGACTGAATGAAAGGAGCTGGCATCTCACTCTCTTTGAATCTTCTTTATCATGCTAAGAGGAGCAGGAAAAAGCAAAAAATTTCAGAATTGCACCTTGCAATGCGGAGAAATTACTGTTTGTGCATTTACAATATTCATTAATTTTTGCCATTGAAAAACATCATGTTATTCATATCCCAGAAATGTTTGAAGCTACTGACTGAATGAAAGAAGCTGGCATCTCACTCTCTTTGAATCTTCTTTATCATGCTAAGAGGAGCAGGAAAAAGCAAAAAATTTCAGAATTGCACCTTGCAATGCGGAGAAATTACTGTTTGTGCATTTACAATATTCATTGATTTTTGCCATTGAAAAACGTCCAGAAATGATTGAAGCTACTGACTGAATGAAAGGAGCTGGCATCTCACTCTCTTTGAATCTTCTTTATCATGCTAAGAGGAGCAGGAAAAAGCAAAAAATTTCAGAATTGCACCTTGCAATGCGGAGAAATTA
The DNA here is from genome assembly GCF_046119375.1 of Phyllobates terribilis. NCBI lineage: Eukaryota > Metazoa > Chordata > Amphibia > Anura > Dendrobatidae > Phyllobates > Phyllobates terribilis. Next base: position 5,431 of record NW_027367154.1, on the reverse strand, counting down.
CTGTTTGTGCATTTACAATATTCATTGATTTTTGCCATTGAAAAACATCATGTTATTCATATACCAGAAATGTTTGAAGCTACTGACTGAATGAAAGGAGCTGGCATCTCACTCTCTTTGAATCTTCTTTATCATGCTAAGAGGAGCAGGAAAAAGCAAAAATTTCAGAATTGCACCTTGCAATGCGGAGAAATAACTGTTTGTGCATTTACAATATTCATTGATTTTTGCCATTGAAAAATGTCCAGAAATGATTGAAGCTACTGACTGAATGAAAGGAGCTGGCATCTCACTCTCTTTGAATCTTCTTTATCATGCTAAGAGGAGCAGGAAAAAGCAAAAAATTTCAGAATTGCACCTTGCAATGCGGAGAAATTACTGTTTGTGCATTTACAATATTCATTGATTTTTGCCATTGAAAACGTCCAGAAATGATTGAAGCTACTGACTGAATGAAAGGAGCTGGCATCTCACTCTCTTTGAATCTTCTTTATCATGCAAAGAGGAGCAGGAAAAAGCAAAAAATTTCAGAATTGCAACTTGCAATGCGGAGAAATTACTGTTTGTGCATTTACAATATTCATTGATTTTGCCATTGAAAAACATCATGTTATTCATATACCAGAAATGATTGAAGCTACTGACTGAATGAAAGGAGCTGGCATCTCACTCTCTTTGAATCTTCTTTATCATGCTAAGAGGAGCAGGAAAAAGCAAAAAATTTCAGAATTGCACCTTGCAATGCGGAGAAATTACTGTTTGTGCATTTACAATATTCATTGATTTTTGCCATTGAAAAACGTCCAGAAATGATTGAAGCTACTGACTGAATGAAAGGAGCTGGCATCTCACTCTCTTTGAATCTTCTTTATCATGCTAAGAGGAGCAGGAAAAAGCAAAAAATTTCAGAATTGCACCTTGCAATGCGGAGAAATTACTGTTTGTGCATTTACAATATTCATTGATTTTTGCCATTGAAAAACGTCCAGAAATGATTGAAGCTACTGACTGAATGAAAGGAGCTGGCATCTCACTCTCTTTGAATCTTCTTTATCATGCTAAGAGGAGCAGGAAAAAGCAAAAAATTTCAGAATTGCACCTTGCAATGCGGAGAAATTACTGTTTGTGCATTTACAATATTCATTAATTTTTGCCATTGAAAAACATCATGTTATTCATATCCCAGAAATGTTTGAAGCTACTGACTGAATGAAAGAAGCTGGCATCTCACTCTCTTTTAATCTTCTTTATCATGCTAAGAGGAGCAGGAAAAAGCAAAAAATTTCAGAATTGCACCTTGCAATGCGGAGAAATTACTGTTTGTGCATTTACAATATTCATTGATTTTTGCCATTGAAAAACGTCCAGAAATGATTGAAGCTACTGACTGAATGAAAGGAGCTGGCATCTCACTCTCTTTGAATCTTCTTTATCATGCTAAGAGGAGCAGGAAAAAGCAAAAAATTTCAGAATTGCACCTTGCAATGCGGAGAAATTACTGTTTGTGCATTTACAATATTCATTAATTTTTGCCATTGAAAAACATCATGTTATTCATATCCCAGAAATGTTTGAAGCTACTGACTGAATGAAAGAAGCTGGCATCTCACTCTCTTTTAATCTTCTTTATCATGCTAAGAGGAGCAGGAAAAAGCAAAAAATTTCAGAATTGCACCTTGCAATGCGGAGAAATACTGTTTGTGCATTTACAATATTCATTGATTTTTGCCATTGAAAAACGTCCAGAAATGATTGAAGCTACTGACTGAATGAAAGGAGCTGGCATCTCACTCTCTTTGAATCTTCTTTATCATGCTAAGAGGAGCAGGAAAAAGCAAAAAATTTCAGAATTGCACCTTGCAATGCGGAGAAATTACTGTTTGTGCATTTACAATATTCATTAATTTTTGCCATTGAAAAACATCATGTTATTCATATCCCAGAAATGTTTGAAGCTACTGACTGAATGAAAGAAGCTGGCATCTCACTCTCTTTGAATCTTCTTTATCATGCTAAGAGGAGCAGGAAAAAGCAAAAAATTTCAGAATTGCACCTTGCAATGCGGAGAAATTACTGTTTGTGCATTTACAATATTCATTGATTTTTGCCATTGAAAAACGTCCAGAAATGATTGAAGCTACTGACTGAATGAAAGGAGCTGGCATCTCACTCTCTTTGAATCTTCTTTATCATGCTAAGAGGAGCAGGAAAAAGCAAAAAATTTCAGAATTGCACCTTGCAATGCGGAGAAATTACTGTTTGTGCATTTACAATATTCATTGATTTTTGCCATTGAAAAACATCATGTTATTCATATACCAGAAATGTTTGAAGCTACTGACTGAATGAAAGGAGCTGGCATCTCACTCTCTTTGAATCTTCTTTATCATGCTAAGAGGAGCAGGAAAAAGCAAAAAATTTCAGAATTGCACCTTGCAATGCGGAGAAATAACTGTTTGTGCATTTACAATATTCATTGATTTTTGCCATTGAAAAATGTCCAGAAATGATTGAAGCTACTGACTGAATGAAAGGAGCTGGCATCTCACTCTCTTTGAATCTTCTTTATCATGCTAAGAGGAGCAGGAAAAGCAAAAAATTTCAGAATTGCACCTTGCAATGCGGAGAAATTACTGTTTGTGCATTTACAATATTCATTGATTTTTGCCATTGAAAAACGTCCAGAAATGATTGAAGCTACTGACTGAATGAAAGGAGCTGGCATCTCACTCTCTTTGAATCTTCTTTATCATGCAAAGAGGAGCAGGAAAAAGCAAAAATTTCAGAATTGCAACTTGCAATGCGGAGAAATTACTGTTTGTGCATTTACAATATTCATTGATTTTTGCCATTGAAAAACATCATGTTATTCATATACCAGAAATGATTGAAGCTACTGACTGAATGAAAGGAGCTGGCATCTCACTCTCTTTGAATCTTCTTTATCATGCTAAGAGGAGCAGGAAAAAGCAAAAAATTTCAGAATTGCACCTTGCAATGCGGAGAAATTACTGTTTGTGCATTTACAATATTCATTGATTTTTGCCATTGAAAAACGTCCAGAAATGATTGAAGCTACTGACTGAATGAAAGGAGCTGGCATCTCACTCTCTTTGAATCTTCTTTATCATGCTAAGAGGAGCAGGAAAAAGCAAAAATTTCAGAATTGCACCTTGCAATGCGGAGAAATTACTGTTTGTGCATTTACAATATTCATTGATTTTTGCCATTGAAAAACGTCCAGAAATGATTGAAGCTACTGACTGAATGAAAGGAGCTGGCATCTCACTCTCTTTGAATCTTCTTTATCATGCTAAGAGGAGCAGGAAAAAGCAAAAAATTTCAGAATTGCACCTTGCAATGCGGAGAAATTACTGTTTGTGCATTTACAATATTCATTAATTTTTGCCATTGAAAAACATCATGTTATTCATATCCCAGAAATGTTTGAAGCTACTGACTGAATGAAAGAAGCTGGCATCTCACTCTCTTTTAATCTTCTTTATCATGCTAAGAGGAGCAGGAAAAAGCAAAAAATTTCAGAATTGCACCTTGCAATGCGGAGAAATTACTGTTTGTGCATTTACAATATTCATTGATTTTTGCCATTGAAAAACGTCCAGAAATGATTGAAGCTACTGACTGAATGAAAGGAGCTGGCATCTCACTCTCTTTGAATCTTCTTTATCATGCTAAGAGGAGCAGGAAAAAGCAAAAAATTTCAGAATTGCACCTTGCAATGCGGAGAATTACTGTTTGTGCATTTACAATATTCATTAATTTTTGCCATTGAAAAACATCATGTTATTCATATCCCAGAAATGTTTGAAGCTACTGACTGAATGAAAGAAGCTGGCATCTCACTCTCTTTTAATCTTCTTTATCATGCTAAGAGGAGCAGGAAAAAGCAAAAAATTTCAGAATTGCACCTTGCAATGCGGAGAAATTACTGTTTGTGCATTTACAATATTCATTGATTTTTGCCATTGAAAAACGTCCAGAAATGATTGAAGCTACTGACTGAATGAAAGGAGCTGGCATCTCACTCTCTTTGAATCTTCTTTATCATGCTAAGAGGAGCAGGAAAAAGCAAAAAATTTCAGAATTGCACCTTGCAATGCGGAGAAATTACTGTTTGTGCATTTACAATATTCATTGATTTTTGCCATTGAAAAACATCATGTTATTCATATACCAGAAATGTTTGAAGCTACTGACTGAATGAAAGGAGCTGGCATCTCACTCTCTTTGAATCTTCTTTATCATGCTAAGAGGAGCAGGAAAAAGCAAAAAATTTCAGAATTGCACCTTGCAATGCGGAGAAATTACTGTTTGTGCATTTACAATATTCATTGATTTTTGCCATTGAAAAACGTCCAGAAATGATTGAAGCTACTGACTGAATGAAAGGAGCTGGCATCTCACTCTCTTTGAATCTTCTTTATCATGCTAAGAGGAGCAGGAAAATGCAAGAAATTTCAGAATTGCACCTTGCAATGCGGAGAAATTACTGTTTGTGCATTATAATATTCATTGATTTTTGCCATTGAAAAACATCCAGAAATGATTGAAGCTACTGACTGAATGAAAGGAGCTGGCATCTCACTCTCTTTGAATCTTCTTTATCATGCTAAGAGGAGCAGGAAAAAGCCAAAAATTTCAGAATTGCACCTTGCAATGCGGAGAAATTACTGTTTGTGCATTTACAATATTCATTGATTTTTGCCATTGAAAAACATCATGTTATTCATATACCAGAAATGATTGAAGCTACTGACTGAATGAAAGGAGCTGGCATCTCACTCTCTTTGAATCTTCTTTATCATGCAAAGAGGAGCAGGAAAAAGCAAAAAATTTCAGAATTGCACCCTTGCAATGCGGAGAAATTACTGTTTGTGCATTTACAATATTCATTGATTTTTGCCATTGAAAAACGTCCAGAAATGATTGAAGCTACTGACTGAATGAAAGGAGCTGGCATCTCACTCTCTTTGAATCTTCTTTATCATGCTAAGAGGAGCAGGAAAAAGCAAAAAATTTCAGAATTGCACCTTGCAATGCGGAGAAATTACTGTTTGTGCATTTACAATATTCATTGATTTTTGCCATTGAAAAACATCATGTTATTCATATACCAGAAATGTTTGAAGCTACTGACTGAATGAAAGGAGCTGGCATCTCACTCTCTTTGAATCTTCTTTATCATGCTAAGAGGAGCAGGAAAAAGCAAAAAATTTCAGAATTGCACCTTGCAATGCGGAGAAATTACTGTTTGTGCATTTACAATATTCATTGATTTTTGCCATTGAAAAACGTCCAGAAATGATTGAAGCTACTGACTGAATGAAAGGAGCTGGCATCTCACTCTCTTTGAATCTTCTTTATCATGCTAAGAGGAGCAGGAAAATGCAAGAAATTTCAGAATTGCACC